>NC_134570.1:22400000-22660000 GCF_050947875.1 Dermacentor variabilis | reverse complement strand
AATCGCAGGCAAACGTCCAGTCTGCAAATACACGTGTATTTGTTTACTTATTGTCGAAAAAAAGAGCTCGGTATCGGCGCTTGTTAGAAGCAGTGTTACACGGCACACTTCAACGAAAAGAGCTGCGTTGGAAATTACTATACGCTGGTGAGGGTAAACGATAATTAGTGGCGACTAAAACAGTAATCGCTTTCACACCGGCATGTTCACCTGTGCGGACGAAATCTGGCACGAGGAGTGCTATATGTGACACAGTTCCCATTATCCGGGACTGCTGAAGCATTCATTAATAACTATGATGACTGCACGTGACGTTTGTTTCTCACATGAAAGAGGCTGATTTCACAAGTCCTGCGCTGTCTACTTAATCATGACCACACATATCACGATGCTATCCAGCGCTTCTACGTTAGCGTGGCCGTAACGTAACATGAGACAATTAGTGACTGAGTAGAGTAACCTAACTGGATTGGATATTTAAGTTGATGGCTAAAGAAAAAGAAAGAAAAGAAATACAATGCATATGGCCTGAAATTGTGCAGCCAAGAGTAAACGCTTGGTTCTCTCCCTCTTTGTTTGTTTCTTTTTTTCTTGCGCAACATTTTCGGAAACAGCCTGCAACTTTTTTTGCGACCTGGATTCCTGTCTGTGTTCCTCTATGATTTGAATATTGCCGAACAAAGCGCATTGTTTGGAGACTTAGTAAATATTTGGGCGTTAGAAGCGAACACAAAATAACAAGAACCAAGAAGGGCACAAGAAAAAAAAACACTAAGGTTGCAACCGGCAGGCGTTGGCGGAGCATGCGAACTACAAAAACCAACTGGACGTTGGTTCTATTCATAAAGCCTCTTACAATCTGAAAAAGAAAAAGAAATGTGGCCGACAGACGCGGCATGCCAATTTTTTTTACTTTTTTCCTGGTCCATTGCAAACTTTCTTGCATATTTGTGTGCGCGAATTTCGGAGGACCGAAACCTGACTGCTTGCGAGGAGAATCTTGCGAAGCCTTTTATGCCTTGCGGTGTAGCTGCCGTTTCGTTTACGAGTTTCCTGTCCCATGTGGCAAAATCTATATCGAGCGACGTATGACAGCGCGCGAGAGCACGATCTTTGCCAATGCCTCTGCCCCATTGTCAGACTAAACGCCGCAGGCAACAGCCGCGTCACATCAGGGAGGAGCTTTGCGCCGATCCTCGCTCGCTTGCATGCGTAATCATGCTAACGACAATTAAAATTTGGAGTCTGATATCTCGGAGCACAGACGCGCTAGAATTCTTCCGACTGATACTGTATAGAAACACGACTGCCTCTAACTTTTCAATACAAACATACCCACTTACTGCAGTCAACAAAAAGTTAATTATTTAATTTTAGTTAATTAGGCTGCTGACAGCGATAATTATCGTCTCACGTTTTGTCTCCCTGGCCACATAACTTATTTGCACAGGTGGTCTTCGCGTGCCCCCCAGTGTCTAATTTTAAGAAAACCATAACGTTTAATTTGAACACTCTGTATCTAAACGTACAGGGTGTTCCAACTGTCATGCACCAAGATTTAAAAGTATGCAAATGCCGCGTAGCTGGACAGAACCAAGGTAATGTTTTAGCTGCAGCTTGGAGATACTCAAATTATTTCTTGCATTCCGCCTAACCACATAATTAGCCTTAATTAATTAATCAACTTCTCAAATACTTTAATTAGAATGAAAAAAATTAGGGAGCTGTAGAGCAACATGAAAAACTCCCTATACAGTTTTCTGTTGCCTAAATGTGCTATATAAATGTGTTTATCCGAGCGTGAAAGAAGCCCGCGAATGCACGCAAAGTGCCTCGAGCGGCAGGTCGCGCCACTATTTTGCGTGTATTTGCATGCGGAGGTCATAAATGTGCATAATTTACTCAGCAATCGAAATGGGGCCGAGCCGGATTCACTCGAAAACAAGATTAATAGCACTCATGCTCAGCAGCGCTTAGACTCCTCGGCCCGGGTGTGCGAAAGTGGGCATCCAGCGAAGCTGTTGAAAACCACCACGCTACAAATGCTGAGGGGAGTATCCAATGGTTCATTGCATTAGAGTAATGGTAATAATGTTAATTTAGCAGAGAGAGAGATGAAGAGGAAAGGCAGGGAGGTTTACCAGATATCAGTCTCCGGTTTGCTACCCTACACTGGGGTTGGCAGATAGAGGTCAGAAAGATGACAGAGAGGAAAACGCTAAGAAAAAGAAAACACGCGCTCATGGAGACACACACACACAAAAGGCGTTCCAATTAAAGACGTTCACAAAGGCCGGTAGATCGCAAAAAGCGCAATAGCGCTTGCACGGCCTTCTTCTGTGACGGTAAGTCCCTTCGATGGTGTAGAATTCTTTTTTCCGATAGCGGTTGGTCATCCAGTTGGTCAAGTTCGTGGCGAAGGCATTCCCTTTGTGGACTGTACTGCGGGCAGGCGCACAAAATGTGGTCAACTGATTCTTCATGGCCGCAGTGATCACAGGTTGGGGTGCCGGTCATCCCTATGCGGAACGCATAGGCTTTAGTAAAGGCAACGCCCAACCGCAGTCGATGCAAAAGCGTGGCGTCTCCACGGCGAAGCTGTGATGACACTCGAATACTTAATGTGGGATCAAGGGAGTGCAGTCGCATATTTCTTAAAAGAGGGTCCTTCCATTGTGACATGGTGTACTGACGAGCAAGCAGGCGGAGCTTCCCTGCTGCGTCAGTTCTAGAAAGTGGAATTGGTACGTGGTGCTCCTCAGTATGGGCTGAACGGGCAGCTTGATCGGCCCATTCATTGCCGATAATCCCGCAGTGACTTGGAAGCCATTGGAAAGTTATTCTATGGCCTGCATCATTTATTTAATTGTAGTAATGGTAGTAATGGTAATTTTGACAGCACGCCGGTGCTGGTCTTATCGGCGTTTTATTTTTTCCCCTTTGCCGCGCCTTGTATTGACGCTGCTCTTCTGGAGTCCTAACTATGCGTTGCCTACCCATAGCACGATGCTGCAACAACAACGAAATTCGTTGCTCAGCTGGTTCTTTTATATACGAAAGTCTAGTGACGTCACTCTCCACGTCACAAGCTGTCGTCGCCGTGGCAGCTTGCGCAACAGAAATCTTTACCGGGAAACGTATGCGGGAGCGCTACGTGCTTCGCATTGTTATCAGCAGCGTCTTATCGTTCAATTATGTGGTTCGGATGCTTGTTTTGTGCTTGTTCTTTATTGAAACGAGTGCTGTTCGGTATGTTGCATCCGTGATTCCAAAGAATGTATGCACTATTCGCGTCACTTTTTTGGGTGCTTGAAGCCTACCTCACCTCCGCCACGGTTCGGCTGAGTATTGCACAACCTCCTGGATCGATCGACCCACATTTTTGAACACGGACGCGGATTCCGAAAATGCCGACCAACGAGAGGCTAACATCTTCGCTGTAAAAAAAAAAGAAGAAGAAGAAGAAGAAGAAAGCTGCAGTTTCGCCGGAAATGTGAAGCAGTATTAACGCCTTCATTCACGAATTACGCTAGAGCGTTGAAAAATGTGTGAATTTTACATGACTTTATGCCAAGGTGCTGGAGACTCGATAGAAAGCAAGTCAAGATCGGATGATAATGACTCTGTGCATTTTATAGAGGTCCATCATAACTTGGAGTAATTAAATATTATATTATTGTTCTGTCAGTTATACTTCGTTTCTTCATTAAACTATTGAATCAAAACCGCTCGACTTACATGCAGAGATTAATTATTGGGTGCAAGCATTACAACAAAGGAAAAACATTTTTCGCAGTCACTACCGAAACACCCAATTTAAATATACCCGTCAAACACGGTAATGCTTTCCTTAAAGTGGTCGCCTGAAACGAGACATTTCCCTCAGAAGTGAAATGGGTGTACTTTATGAATGAATGAATGAATGAAGCTTTATTTCCAACTGAACATGAAGGAGGGGGAGAAAGAAAAGGCTGTAATGAGACGGCTTGAAAAGACGCTCAGCCCCCTGACAACACATGGCACCGACAGGTCAGCAAAACACGCAATAAAAAAACTAATAGTGAAAAGAAAAGACAGCATAAATTTGGTGCAGCATGTCAGCACATACAGAAAACACCACTGGCAGATGTACATTGGCAAATACGTGAAATCTATAAGGTAAGCTGTGAGAGAGAAAAAAAAACAAGGATAGGAAAGGCAGGGAGGTCAACCAGAACAGCATCCGGTTTGCTGCCCTACACTGGTGGTCGGGGAAAGGGGAATAGAAAGAGGAAGAAAGGGAGAAAGTAAGCACTGAGTACGTGTGGGAGGGACACCCTACACAAGGACACTATAAACGGTCTCTTAAGCCGGTGCACTTCAAGTACTGCACTAGTGCACGAATCGCTTTTCGAGCCAGTGACTGATGTGGCCACGGTCCGAGTATCTTTGAGTCGGTGAACGGTCTCGAGTCCAGTCGGCGTAAAGTTGCCCGCAGAGAGAGGCGTTGGGCATCGTAGCGAGGGCAGGTACACAATAGGTGTTCGATGGTCTCCTCGCACCCACAGGAGTCGCACATCGGGCTCTCGGCCATTCCCATACGGTAGGAGTAAGCGTTCATGAACGCCACTCCCAGCCACAAGCGACACAACAAGGTTGTTCGGCCGCGGGGAAGGCTTGATGGCAGTTGTAGCCGTAGCGTGGGGTCCAGTTTGCGTAATCTGCAATTGAAGGCACTTGAAATCCAGAGATTGACTTCTTGCGTGCAAGTAGGCGAAGTTCTCTGGCAGCGTCCGACCTCGCCAAATGTGTTGGACGCGTCTTGGTATCTTCGTGGGCGCACCGGGCAGCCTTGTCAGCTAGGCTGCTGCCGACGATGCCACAGTGAGCAGGGATCCATCGAAATACGATGGTGTGTCCTCTTTCAAGAGCATGGTGGTGAACGTCCCTGATGTCAGATGTCATCTGCTCGTAAGTTCTGTGACGTAATGCAGACTTGATGCTGTGAAGGGCTACCTTAGAGTCACAAAATACGACCCATTTCTCTGTTGGCTTTTCGGTGATGTACATCATAGCGGCATGGAGAGCTGCAAGTTCTGCCGATGTAGATGTAGTCGTGTGCGAAAACTTGAATTTAACTGTAACGTTCTTGGCTGGGACGACGAATGTGGCAGTTGAGCTGGTAGGTGAGGTCGAACCATCGGCATATATATGAATGTGGTCATGATACGTCTGGTGCAATAATAGGAGCGTATGTTGCTTCAGAGCCGGCGCTGGATGATTGGGTGATTGGAATTTGTCAGCAAATAAAGCAATGGTAATAGCAAAAAAACAGTACGTCACACAGAAGTACCTTGACAAAAGCACGCAAGAAGAATTTGTATAAACAGAAGTAATTTACATAATGAATAGTGCAGCCATCTCAGATTGTTTAACAAGCGAAATGTCTACGCCCAATATATAAAATTCATTTAATAAGCGCGGCAAATTGTTGTTCAGTGATTGTAAGTCATACGTGGATCGGCAAGTCAGAACTTTCCGAAGTTCAGTGCTCCGAGTGGCAGTACTTCTTTCTAAATTCCTGATTTCCGTAAACAAGAAATTCCTTTGCTTAACACCTAAAGAATACGCTCGCGCTAGCATATGCCGGTATAGATCGCTAAACTTTAACATTTTGTATCTCTTGAACGAATGCGACGCATGCTCACGATAGGCGAGGTTTGCAATAAACCGCAAAATTCTTTTTTGAGCTTTTATGAGCCTCATAAGATTTTTTTTTTGTGCGGTTGTGCCCCATACTAAATTACAGTAATTTAAACAGGAAAAGAAAATATATCTGTATGTTAATCATTTCACGGATTGTGGCAGCAAATAGTGATTTCTGTTTAATATGCCTGTAATATGGCCCAATTTTTGCAATATGTAATTTACGTGGTCTTTCCATGTTAACTTCTCAGAAAAGTAAACACAAAGAACCTTTATAGATTTAACAATTTCAATTTTCGAGGAAAGAAAAGTGATTTTATATTCGGCGAGAATTCGTCTGTTTTTATCTCTAAAAATGACTACTTTGGTTTTATTTGTATTGATATTTAGCTTGTTTCTTTTCGTCCACGAGTTCAATTCAGGAAAGCAAAATGTTCACTTCACGCAAAACTTAATCTGTGTTGTCTATTCCTTGCAACTACTGCACAGTAACGGCAAAATTAGGGGTGTGCAAATATTGGAAACTTGCAAATAACAAATCGAATAGTGTCCTATTCGATTCGATGCTCGAATCCGATAGTCAGTATTTGTAAATGCGAATATTTTTCAAATAGTTTCAAAATATTTTAGAACATGAACTGCGGCAAAATAAACATAAAATTGGAGAGAAAGTACAGTAAATTTTCACTTCTTCGAGCATACTGTAGCCATAAAACACTAAAACTTGCGTAGTGGCACAGGCTACGACACTTAGGTAGCCACATTTTGCAGGCTGTACAGCGATAATGCTCACTCTCTGAAGAGCCCTGTGAATGCAACGCTTCATAACGTACTATGTGATGACAGAAACTTGTTAATTTTAAGAATACTGGGATGTGAACATCATTTTATATTAATTGTCATAAGAGCTGTTCATTATTCGAAAACTATTCCAAAGTACTCGCTATTCGATTCGACTTGCTTATGGCACTTTTCGATGCGTATTCAATTCAGTCTCAAAAATCACTATTCGCACAAGCCTAGCAAAAATAAGACGCGTCCACAAACGTGTACGCCGTCACTGAAAGGGATAATAACAGTTGCACTTTAAGTCGAAGCTTTAGCTCTGGCCCAAGTCCGACGCGGCCTATTCAAATACATGTAAAACGCAGAAACGGTTTTCTGAGATAACTCCTGGACCGATTTTAATGAAACTTAATGCATTTGCGAGAGAAAGTTAAATTCTAGCGACTGTTGGAAGCCGAATTTCGATTTAGGACCTGAATTTTGTTAAAGGAATCTTCAAAATTTTGAAAGTACGAAAAAAAAAATAGATTCACGCAGTTTACAAAGTAATAGCTCTGCGTCAAGAACAGATACTGCGGTTCTGTAAACGGCATCTATTAAAAAATTCAAAGCGGACAGATTCGATATGTAAATTTCTATCTTACGATCATTCTTTACGTTGTGTACAATATTTCTGCAAAAGGTGTATTTCCATATTACTCAATTTTTTGGCATTCATGTATAAAACACCACTTTTGTCCGCTCTAGATGTTTTATTAGATGCAATTTACAGAATTGTCATATCATTTTTCATCGCTGAGTTACAGAGTTGTAAACTCGATAGTTTCGTTTTCTGAAAATTTTGTAATATCGCGAATTCAATATAAAAAATTGACTACCTAAAATGAAAATTCGAAACGAACAGTCTCTAGATTTTAAGTTTTTCTCTTAAATGCAACAAACCTCGTCATATTCGGTGCAGTGGTTGCCGAGAAGAAGGAATTCACCTTTTACATGTATTTAGAAAGGAGCACCTGAGCGAATGCTTCCTCTTAAGAAACTTCATGTATTTAAATTTGCTAAATGCGATGTATCCCACTCGTAATAGGGCCAACTGTCGTTGGTGCGGTGGCATACCTACCCTAATACATATGACCTGGGAGTGCACTAAGCACCCTCATAGGCCAAATACCAATAACACAATGGAACAGTGGGAGGCACAGCTCGCCCGCTCCGACCTGGCAGGACAAAAGCCCTTAATTAGCCAAGTCAGGCAGGCGGCAGAGGCCAGTGGGGCCCTGGACTGAGAGGCTCCGGCCACCCCTCCTTCAAATCTTTTCCATTTCAATAACGTTTCTATCTATTTATCATGTGACCTTGAAGAATTGTTCATGGAAGTGGCGGCCGCATATGAGTATTTACATATCCCAGTTCAATTTTACAGCGTGAGTTCCCTCCCACCACCAATAGACTGGCGTCTCTCGGTGGTGTAATTTTTCTTCGTGTAATTGTCTTATACTTTGCTACTACTAAAGTTAATATAAATATATATGTAGTAATATCATAAGAAGCCAACAAACAAATACACCAAGGACAGCATCGCAAGCGTAAGCGAAGACCTGGATTCGGGCCCCGACTACGGCCAGTTTGTTTTCTTGAACCACTTTCATTTCCATTAATTTATAATTTTTTTTTCAATTCATAAGTACGTGCACTTTCCCTTATGATGTCTTTGTTATCTTTGTTTGTTTACTTCTTGTAATATGACTAAATAAAAATTGAGCCCTCGGTTTCCTTTCTTGTTCATATATATATATATATATATATATATATATATATATATATATATATATATATATATATATATATATATATATATATATATATATATATATATATACACATGGATGCAAGGGGTGCGGAAAGCTGGTCGGACCCCAGCAACCCCCCGGGAAAAATGAAAACTCTCCGCCTGTGCGTGTATCAGTGATGTCTCAATTCTGCATATGTTTGAATTCTAGTAACTTTTTGTTCTGGAAGTAAATGCTCGTCTCACAAGTACTTAACTCAAATTTCTAGAGTTCTCACGCTTGTTTATGCTTTTTGTGCCAAATCGTAGCGAATCTACTTCGTAAGAGGGTCAGTGCTGCCAACCGCGTGGCAATCTCCCAGATATAGAGATACTTCACATTTTCCGTTGGGAGAAAAGGAAGATTGTTGTAAATCTAAGAATACTTCATAATGCAGTTTCAGTCTTGGCTGCTTCGCCTGCTTACTGTACAAACAAAATTACTGCTGACGTCGGCATTGCTATAGCTCTGTGCAAATAAACACTGTTAAAAGCAAGAAACATTTAATGCGATGTCTTCGCAACTTAAGCCACTAATCTTTATAACTTAATTGTTTTAAAAGCAGTTTACAAAAATAAAGGTTAGAATTATAAAATATGCTGTCATTTCAAAAACCATCAACATAATTATATTTTTTACATAGAGAAAGCACAGCGACCAACGAAACAACCGCACGTATAAAAAACCTGGAGAAATCTAGGTAAACTAAAGAAAAACAATCTTATTTAGAGGGAAATTGGTCGCAGAAATAGTGAGAGCTCTCAAAAATATAGTTGAAATATGCTGCAAGCAGATCGCGCCGCAAACTGAGTTACAAGTGCTCGCGTTGCTCTTAAGGTGTAGAAGTCTGCTGGTGCGACCCGTTTCCAGGGCATTGACAGCGCTGACCGTCGGGTCTTCGCTGCTTTATTTTATACCTGACATGGCGTTTATCTTTACGTCACCCCCCCCCCCCCCCCGACCCTGCCTCCTCGTTCTTGCTTACCCACTGCACCCTAACTTATCTCCACTTTTCTCCCTTTCGAGCACACCTCTCGATTCCACTATCTTTGCAGTCCTTTCTACCTCACCGTTCAAAAGATCTGACACGGCACGAGGTGCCCCTACACGTCTTTACCCCGACATAACTGCTTCAAATTCTACACACCTGTTCCAGCTCCTACACTAACGCAATTCCGTGCATCGACACTTCGCGTACACATTGCGTGCAGTGAGTTACCCCTGTACCTTCTTTTTTAATTCTCGGCTGACGTGGACCGAAGCGCCCGAGTGTTCGTCGGCACCAGCACGCGAAAGTAAAGGTTTCCACGACGAGTCTATTTTTAATATCGCCGCGATGAAACGTCAGGCACGTAACTGGGGCGCCGGCAACGTTGAAACAAAGAAACTCAATATCCCGTCCTGTCCAAAGCGCTCGCTTATGCCGGGCCAAGATTGAACGCGACTTGGCGTCGGAAATATCTTTGAATGAAGCGAACGGCCCTCCTGACAGATGTTATTTGTTCCGCAAGCTGCAGCATTGGATATGAACACAGGAAATAAAAATATCTAGGCATAAAGCTGCAAAGTTATACCACCGAAACCAGCGTCAAAGACTCTAATTGCGGGTCTTGCTTATTCAAGATATTGATACAACTGTACAGAGATAAAACGTACTTTGCTTGCGAAACACAACATATGCAGGCTGCTACAGGTTTTCTGATGGTTGTTTCGCACTATGTGCAGCTTTGCAGTGCCTGACAAATTTAATTCGCTAACTTTACAATCCGTCTTACCGAATCAGCACAGTGTGGTGAAAGCTAGACCTCGTACTAGCCATTCAGTAACGAGACCCGACCGTGTTTCCAAAGAAGGGAAAAAGGGCTCACGCTTTGTGAACTGCTTTTTCTTTTTTTTTTCATCAAGTTTCCATTAAGACGGCATCTCGTGAACTGCGATTAAGGTCCCAAGGTGAAAGAAGGTTTCGAAAACATTTTTATCTAGTGACCTTAAGTGTCATCCTTATTGACCTTAATGACCTTAGTGACCTTAAGTGTGATCAGAGGCAGAAAGCGGAGAAGCCCTTATGGTTCTCTTTTCTGGTTAGCTGACGCGACCCATAGTTTTGGTGCACTGAACAAAGTTGGTCAGTTAAGGCATAAAGATAGAAAGACGAGTGGCACTTTTCTTTCCTTTTTTTTTTTCTTTCCTGACGTGAGCTCCGCTATTGTGATGTTCAAATGTCTTCTTCAGTATTTCATGGCGTCTGTTATGTCATGCTTAAACTCAAAGTGTAAAAATAAATGTAGTATGTGAAAGGGCGAAACAAACGAAATCGTAAATCTCGCTCAAAAACAAAGGCCTCCCTCGGCGCAGAGTAGCCAACCGGAACACCTCTGGTTAGCCTCACTGACTGTCTTTGTCTTACGACTCTGCTTTTCTTTCAAACGCTGGACAATGCGCGCCGCCACCTGAAAGGAAACAACATTAATGCTCGTCGTCGGCAGCAAAATCTGCACGCTACGTGCGAGTGAAATCTTTCGCGCTGCTCATTAATATCCGCTTCCTTTTCTGCAGAACGATTCCGCAGAAAGTGAAAAGGTTGATTAAAAAGCGAATGAGTGCGAATGTTTGAAGGCCTGGAAAAGTATGCCACAGAGATCTTTGCACAGAATGAAATTAAGTATAGCGATGATTCCGATCGATTTTCTCCCATCTTTTCTTTTTGCTGCTGAGAAAGAAGTAAAATAAAGTAAGCATTCAAACTAAAGAACGATCGCATCGGTTAGATTTATCCTGGACTACGTCGTAACGGCGATTGGATTACTTTAACCTTGAGTAACAAACAGCAGCAATCAATTACTCTTCTTGAGTAGCCAGCAGGCGTCTGCTGTAATAAAGCGAGAGAAGAAAGAAAATCCCGGATGAAGAAAGCGATTTCTCACAGCTGGAGCAAGACAGGATTGCAGTTTCGACTCTCGGCCGCGTTTTCTTTTCTTTTTTTTTTTTCTTCCCCCCTCTCCTCTCTCGGGAGAAGTTTGTCAGAAGGCCCGCTCTTGATTCAAGAGCAGCGTTCGCGAACCACTCCCAAGGGCTCTTTTCTTCGTCCTCTTGTCGGTGTTTTTTGTGTATAATTGATACGATCATTTCTCGAGTACGCGTAGCGAGAACCTTTGTTCCACCTCGCACACTGCGCTGCTTCGTGGTCCTGAAAGAATTGAACACAGCTAGGAGCGAAAATGCACGCAAGTAACATATCTGGACAGACGGTAAAAGAACAAATTTAGTCGGAGAAACGCATTCCCATGGCAACTCGTCTCGCGGCTTAGTTAACGACGGGATCTCTCTCATCAAGAACGCGGCGAACGAAGTGCATCGCGGATTGCGATCCGGGTGGTGCCGGGAAGTATACCACCCGGTCGCACTTGCGAAACCGAGTGCGTTGGGATACGCGCTATCGTGTAGGAAACGGGGCTCAAATTATCGCGAGTCCAGCAGGGCGATTGGGGAAAGAGAGAGCGAGAGAGTGCAAGTCCGCACTTGGGGGGCTCGACCAGCGGCACTTTCAGTGATCGTGCGTTGGACCACGTTGTGTGTGTGGCCGGTGCCTCACGAACGGAAACGACCGCTCGAGCTCGCACGGCGGAACGAAAGGCTCCCGCGACGTGGAGAAGGCAAGCCTCGGCGCGGGCAGCACGCAACGCTGTTGGGCGACGACATTTCGCGGAGCCGAGTATAGCAGCACTGCCGCGCTTTGCATGCGCAGTACTACACACGCCCGCGCCGGGCTCGGCGGCGACGAGAGGCGAACGACTCGCCGCTGCATTTGGCTGATTGGAAGAAAGCGTCGCATCCACGCCTCATCAGCGTGAGCACGCCTTGGTGCCTGCAGCGGCGGGTGTGTGTGCGAGCGCAGGAAGCGAGTCGATTGCTTGTACTACACACACGTAGTTCCGCGCGAGTCGAGACGATGGACCGAGCTATTCCGGCCGCCAGCGATCGGCGTTGCGAAGCGTTGAGAATAGGAAGAGCCGCGCGAGTGCGCCTTCGCTCCCGCCTCGCAGTTCGGAGGCGTCGACGCGTGATCCGACTGCTGGCCGAGCGCGCTGCACGCGTGCTGGCCGACGCAGTGGCTCGTTGCGAGCCGCGGAGGGAATCGGAGGAACGGTTCACGGACTATCTGAATGGGGGCCTGCGCTTCTTTTCTGTCGCTCCGGATCGGTCGATTAGAAGATACTTAAAAGAAAAAGAGAAACAGTATTAACATACCAAAGATTCCCAATTTTTTTCTTTTTTTTTTCTTTTGCACGTGGGAAGTGTTCTTCATCGGTCGATGGCTTGGCTATAACATACGGATGGATGTACTGTGACAGGCCAGACCGAGGGCGCTGGCCGATCACGAAAGGGCGTTGCGTAAGAGGAGGCGGCGCCTTTCTGAACTCCATTGTTTTCTCAATGCTGACTGATAGTGCGAACATGTATGAATAGATTGCGTCAGACGCGGCTCCTTTGTTGTTGCGTCAAACATCACAAGCCAGATATGTACGCCTCCAACTAAACGGCAGTTTCCTTGTCTCAAAGTTTACGCCTTTGTCTGTGCGCTCAGTTCACGTCATAAGTTCTGCCTGCATACGTTTTCACTACTAAGGAAGAACAAGAAGCCGCGGTTCAGGCGTGCTTGCAATCCCGCCCGAACCGCGGCCTTCTGTTGTTGCAAATCGCAATGTTGCCTGCTGGCTAACCTTTTGTGTATCAACGAGGTGACTACTTACGTTCTTAACAAGAGTGGATCATATGTTTGTCTTTATTCGAAATTCCATTCTGTCTTTCTTTTGATCAGTTGTACTATTTCCCAAGAGCAGGGCAGTAAAACAGGCATGCTTCTAATTGGCCTCCCTGCTCTCTCTCTCTCTCTCTCTCTCTCTCTCTCTCACACACACTCCTTGCTCTCTCTTTCTTTCTTTCTCTCTCTTTCCTTCGCATGAGTATTTCTCAGAATTGAAAGAACCAAAATTCTGGCAACGAGGTGACAGCACAAGTACAAAGTCAAGGTTACACTCTACACTTTGACTTGCTTCTGTTGCGCCGAAGCAAAAGCGTTATGAGTCGCTTCACACAGTACATACACAAGGACACAAAAGTGAAGCTATATCCCAAATACTCGCATGAACAACGAATAAAACTGAAGAAAGTAACAGTGCGGTTCCTGATTACGTGACGCGCTAACCGGGGCTCCGCCGCTTTCGGCCGTCTCTAATTGCTTAAAACGTTCCTCACGCTTCCTTTGCACTCCATGTTATAAACCCCGACACCCTCGCGAAATGAAAACTTGGAGAAGATTACTGGGCGCAGATCCGACTACACAATGACGGCGAGCCCCTGATACATTGTTTGTCGTCGAGGGGTGCCGCTCGCGCTGGCTTCGCTCGCGAAAATTGCTGATTACCTCGAGCGCAGCGAACCAGTGTTTACGCCGTTCGCGCCTCCTCGTGCGAAGAAGCCCGACACGAGTGGGATTGTTGCACGCCGCCGGTCAGCTTCCTTTGCTCTTGGGGCCGCCCGAACCGTGAGAGACTTCAATCGCGCCTCCTCCGATGCTGGACGCGCGTCTCCGTGCATAATTAGCTCGAACGACAGATTAGGAGAGGAGGAAAGGAAATCTTGGAAAGAAGCCAGGTGCACCCAGGGTGTTCGGTTCATCCACACGCAGAGAACGCTTGAAAGGAAACGACGGGTAGGAGGGGTAGAAGAAAGGAGGTGGGGGTCACCTTGCGGGGGCAGTTCGGTTCTCGCGTTTGTTTACGGCGTTGGTTCGGAAACCCTTTGCCATTAAGGAGCCCGCGGGCCAAGCGACGTAAATGGAGCTGCCCCGGACAATCTCGGAGTGAAGCTGTACTGGACTGCGAAGAAGAAGAAAAAGAATGAAAAATAACGATTCTCGAGGAAAACATAAAGCCCACAGAGAAGCCGAAACAACTTTTCCGGCTCAATTAGCGGGCGATTTCGCGCGAGGTGCCCGCGTAGCGTGCCCTACCGCCACCGACGGTTGCAGCCATGGCTCGTGGAACACGGCCAGAAGTGGGCTCATGGCGGGATGAGGGCGGACGCGAAAGAAAGAAAAATAAAACGAAAGTTGTAAGCAAGTCGGTACCGCGAGGCGCGCTCAGTAAAGTGCACTTCGGTGCTCGGAGAGTGGCCTGCATGCTGTGTACCGCTTCCGCTTGCTTTCCCGAAGACGCCGATGCGAAACCTATTGTCCGCTGACAAAGAACGGCAATAAATTTAATGACGTAATTGCTTGCTGCAGCCTATTAGTGAAACTTTATCGTCATTTTTCTTTCACAAATGTTGCCATCGGTGTGGCTAGCGACATAAACCAATAGCAACACGAAATGAAAAAAAAAAACCTCATGAACACAACAAATATCTAAGCATATATATATATATATATATATATATATATATATATATATATATATATATATATATATGTTGGGTGACATGTCCATTACGTATGGCGGAAATTAGGTGGAACTTACTTGATGTGCTCGAAAGAATTAGGACACATGGCCTTCCGCTAACTCGCTGAAAGAGATGAGAACATATTTTTAAAAACACGCAGGTAATTATCATTCTGGAAGGCAGGTTCAGAAGAGCAACGCGAACGAGAAAGACAGCGAATGGGAAATTGAATTTCTTGAGTAGCGTAGACAACTGGGGCGAAGCTTGATTGACCCCGCAAGTTTACCATGCCAACATAAAGTCGTCGGCGTAAGATGCGACTCGTATTGTGTACACTCGTGTTATTCAACATTTTATATTATTTCATAACGCATTTTTGTCTGGGCTTGAATAAACTTGTCAAAACGTTACTTTTTTATCGCGATTCATATGCTGGGGCTTCCGCATCGACCTAGAAGTTGCCACGTCACGGTTTCATTTCATCTTTTTTCGTCCAGTCCTTGGTTGCTATCTCAGGTAGAAGTCGCGACCCACTGTCGGCCGGGAAATGACCGATTGACAGCGTTAATCACGGTAATGGCGATGGAAGCGTGCTAGTTAACTCACCTCGGTTCTGCTCATTACGTCACTACAAACGTAGGGGTTTTTCGTAAATGCTTATTTATGTTTATTTGAATTCTCAGCTTTTATGTCCAGGAAACTAAAGAGCCAGAGGCAAAGGCACCACCGCAATGCGCCTGACTTTACCCCGCACAATTATTGAGTGTAGGCCAACGAAGACTTACAACACGAAACCTTTTCGCGATAGAACAAAAAATATTAGAGAATACGTACGCCAGATAAAACAAGCCGAGAAGTGAGCACAACAACAAATTCATCAAGGCCGGTAGGTTGCAGTGTCTGTGATACCTCTAAAATGTCCATGCTCGACGTTTGACAGTAAATCATGAATGATAAATCAATGGTCAATGGCGAGTGAGAAAGGAGAAAAAAAATTACAAGAACCAAAACTAAGTTTATGAAGTCTTGCAGGCGGTTAAATACAGGACACAGCGACGTGTTCAATAAAAAGTCGCAGTTTCGCCCTAAAGTCGAAGCATCGATTGCGATTGCAAATTAGTAGACAGCTATACGAAGTAGGGGTAGTAGTTTTATCGGCAGCATAAACGCGTAAACATTCGCTTACTAACTAAATTAACAAGCACGGTGTCAGGCGCGCACAAGCAAACATGAACACTTATCGCTCGATGACCGCGGAAACTCGCTGTCAAAACGCTGAAGTGAGGAAGCGCGGCAGCAGCAACGAGTGAATTGACCTTGTGCTGCCTGTCGCTTCAACGCGAACTGAGCGGCAAATACACAGCATACACAAAGCGATCAGCATTCAGTCCCTATCGGTGACAGCTTTCAAGATAGGGCCCGCGCGACCGCGCACGGCCGCGCCATACGCAGCAGCCGCCGGAGTAGAAAGCTCCCCACATCTGCCCTCGGAGCCTTGCGCGCGGCGGAAGACGGCGCGATTCCTCCCCACTTTCCTGCCTTGCGCGCGCGAGATTGAGCCGCCATCGTCGGCTCCCCCTCGCGCGCTTTCACTCGCACATACAGCATACGGAACTGGGGGACGATGTTATCAGCCTTGGACTTTATACGGAACATCGCGGCGACGGTAGAAATTCGCCTGGACTGCCCATATAATTACTATCGCAATAAATTTTCAGGAACAATACCGATGGCGGAAATTAAAGCGACAGAGAAGTAAAGAACGATAAACTTACGCATGGCAGCACATTCATGCATATAACATACTGAAGCTGCCTATCTTTAATTGGACGATAATGCGATCTGCAAAGGCTCTCCCACTGTCAACAAATCTCGCCTTACATGAATGCTTTTCAAGCGAAAGCATGAACGAATAAATCAATCAAACAAACAAACCTTCACTGCGGTCCCGTTTGTCAACAGTTAAAACAACAACAGCAACAACAACAACAACGTATCTTTACCACGCTGTTGCTGAGCGGAGAAGCTTGCTTGTAAAACATTACTTATCTTATAATGACTTCAGCACGCTTCGTGCTAAATTCAGTTATCGTTCAGCAAGATTCCAGAACATATAGTTCACGTCTCCAATCCATTCCAACGCGGTTATAGTTACTTGATTCCTAGCATCAAATGCCGTGTTGTGCTTCAGAGCAAACAGTGGTGCGTGCAGCTTAAAAAAAGAAGAAAGAAAGAAAAAGCGCGATTGGTTTTCGTTTTTTTATTAGTCTGCATGGAAGGTTTCGACCGCAGAGACCCACCACGGGAGCGATCGGCCTCGTCGTGACCCTGGAAGAAGTCGAGAGCGCGGAGGCTGAGCTGACCCAGGCAGTGCGCGCACGATAAAGATAAGCTCCGTCGCGGCGAGTGCGGGGCCCCTCTCGCGCTGACGAGCGCCTGGGCAGCTGTGCTGCGTCAATCAAACACGCAAAGCCGTCGCGGCGAACGCAAAACGAGCGGACTCGCTCGTTCCTCCGACGAGGGGGAAAAGAGAAAAATGCTAATCCGTGTTTGTCAGAACGAGAGCCGCGTGCTGACGACCTCTTGGCTTTCTGTACCCGCACCGGAAGTTAGTGAATTGAACGGTATTGCGGGGTTTTTACGAGCCAAAACCACGATGTGATTATGAGGTATGCCGCCGTAGTGGGGGAGTCTGGATTAATTTTGATCACCAGGAGGTCTTTAACCTGCCCCCAATGCAGGGGACACGAGCGTTCTTCTATTAAGGCCCATCGGAAATGCCGCCGCCGCGTGCGGGATTCGATCCCACGACATCGCGCTTAGCGGCGCAACACCATAGCTGCTAAGCCACCGTGACGGGCGTGGGAAGTAGATGTCAACCGAAGCACTCTGCAAGTTCGTAAATGTTCGTATTCGGTGGTAAGGACACAAGAAGTGCAAAGGATGCACGGACGGACGGACGGACGGACGGACGGACGGACGGACGGACGGACGGACGGACGGACGGACGGACGGACGGACGGACGGACAGACAGACAGACAGACAGACAGACAGACAGACAGACAGACAGACAGACAGACAGACAGACAGACAGACAATAAACGGTCGAAAGCAGCGCTTGGACTTTTAAAGACGCCGCAGTACGTGAGTGCATAGCTTACCAGCTGAATATGTAACATTACCTAAATGTGGGCGAATTGGCTAACATTTAAATGTTTGTACTCAGAAGCAGCGCAAGAAGTTGCAGAATAAAGGAGGAGCCAAGCACAGGGCTCTGTATTTCTCCCCCTTTTACCACGAATTTTTGCGCCGCTTATGTTCGAACAGTTTGAAATTATTCGCGCCGATGCCAAAGACGAAATTCGAGGCCAGGAGCGGGGAGCGCGCTGAACAAGCGCTTGAAGCAGAGCGGATGCGTAACAGTAACAAGGGAGACCTGGAAGGAGCGAAACAGAAAATATAGATGGCGGCGAGGTTAAGCAAGGAACATTGAACCCCTGTGCCAAACCGAAGGATAGCTGCGATAAAGATTGAGAAGATATAAATGGGAAGTGTTCTTATAGCGCGTGCGAGCGAGCGGACTGCGCTGTCAACCTCTCGTACGGGAGTTGCAGATTCCAGATGCCGTCGAGGCGGGCTTGAAGCTCGCTCTGATAATGTTTCGCCACGAGCGTAATAAAACACCTTCCAGTCGGAAGACATTCTTTTGTTTCGCCAGGAAGACCAATTCAAGCAGACGGCACCATGTGTGACTATACGGACAACAAATGACTGACTTTTCGCTTCAGTGCATTTTTAACCGAGCTTTCTTTGCTTACCTTTTCTAATTCGGCGTGGCTGCCTAGCTACTGCCTGCTGTTGTGTCGGCTGCTATCTCGGCGGATATATTTGTGGGTATACATACAAGGGTTACGGGTGCACCGAATGAAAGTACCAGTGCACGGGATGATACAACCCTTGTATACTGACCAAGTATATGCGTATCTCTGTTCTGCGTTAAAAAAGAACAAGAATTTCCTACATAATATCTGAACATATAGTGTCGGCTGATAAATAACTCTAAAGCACATCGATATGTTAATATAACGGTGATTTATATTAGTTGGATTTTTTATGTACTTTATTTTATGTAGCCATTCGGTACGTGACCAGTGGGGGGTGTGTCCCTTCTTCGCCAATCCTCCATAACGTACATGCCCCTGGGACAAAAGAGTTGCAGATCCTTGGGCCCTATAACGTAAAACTATTCCAATATGTTTTTATTCCGATCTCCTGACGTCAAATTTGCGTAACCGCTGACGCAAGCACCGGGCGATCACCCGCAGGGTTGTCTCAACACACCAATCAAACGTTCTCCTCGTTCATAGGAGGTCACTCTTTGTTTAAGAACAAATAACATTGCTTACACTGAGCGGCTTGTCTTATCTAATTGGCTGACAAGCGGTGAGGAGCACGCTCAAGGGGAGAGGGATTTGATGGGGCCGAGCCACTGCAATGAAAATCGATAACCGGACAAAGAGGGTGTTGCCGGCGTCTGCGATTGGTCCACTTTCCCTTACTTAGTTTGTCGTGGCTGGTTGAAAATCGCGGCGGCATGCAACGGAAGCTTCAGAATGGCGCTAAAACGGATACTCAGCAAAGAAGAATTGGCAGAACGAGGTCGTAAACGTGCTGAAAGTGCTCGAAAACGTTATACGGTCAGGCAAAAATTTTATTACGCCCAAATAAACCCATGCTCTCCGGCAGGTGCGAGTCGCCAGTGTCTGAGCGATCGGCGGCAGCCATATTTTATTCCTTTCGGAACGAAGCAGCCTGCGGCTATTCAGAAGAAAATTCAGTTTTGTTCGGCATATTAATGCATCTTTATCGCGTACACGTCACTTTGACGCGGTGAGTTTGTGCGGTTTTGTGACGTCGCGTGACAGGCAGGTGAAGTGGTTGCAGCCCGAAAACTTTTGACCAGTGGCCTAGGGCTAATGGCGAAAAGGCGTCGAATCAGAATTAACTATTTTTCTATTGTTCGGTCAAATCATGCAAATTCAGTGTGCCCACGTCATATCAGATGGAAAGCTATCGTGGTTTTCGTGACGTCGAGTGACAGACAGGTGTAGTGGGGGGTGGTTCAAAAAGCTCTTGACCAATCGCGGAGGGCTGATTGCAGAATTGGAATAGAAACGTGTGGAATAGTTTTACGTTAAAGCGCCCCTTAAGTGTTCTTGATACCTGTAGTACTTTTCCGTGCTTGATCCTGTCATCCCCATGCTCCCCTCGACAAGCATCATACGTGGTCTTCGTTTTTGCGACATCGCCGCGTGCACGTCTCGCACTGCGCATCCACCTTATTTGGAGTGTATTTCGGCATAGGTTGTGAGCGATGTAGAGCATAAATATAAACATTGCATGACAGTAAGGTTGTGACCTTCGTGGTGGACAAACATAAAGATACTATGAGATTACGCGTTACACAGCATGAAAGTAAACAAATTTGTACTCATAGCCGTTAGTCGTAAAGTATTTCGTTAACTGCTTCACTAAAGCTTTGCTTCACACGGATTTCACCATGTGCGTTGGATTTGCTCATTCTTCAGACACCGCCACCTTCTTGAAACGAGAACGGAACCCCCAATATGTTGGGGCAGCTCTTGTTTGTGTGTCTTCGTAAACCACCATATATCTCGTGGAAAGGACACGGGTCATGCTACGTGTCGCCTCTCTGGGGGCAATTAATTTCGCCTATTTAGTGCATGAACGCCGTCAAGTTCTGTCCCTCCCCACAGCTTCTATTAACTCTGTACAATATTCAACGAAAAAAAAAAAGGGTTAGGGCCACTCCTAGCTTGGTAATCTCACACAGCGACGAACCCTCATGTACGCGTAGTGTCACTAAATGCCTGTAACTGGCTGCACGGCGCCCGGGTCCCGGCCTTGCAGTCGTCGAGACGCCAGACACCGCGCTGAGGAAGATGGCGGCTACGAGGAGGCGGAGAAGGAAGAAGGGGGGGAGTGCGCTCGCGACGCGATGATGGCTGCGGGTGTCGCCTGTCCCCGATAAGTGTCGCTCACCGGATGCCCACCACCCCGCTCTCTCTCTCTTGCTCGCGAGCGCGCTGCCGTAGCTTTATATTATTTTCCGGGCAATGGGACCCTTCTCCATCCTGGGCCGGACGACGCGGCGGGGCAAAGCGAGCGATAAGACCCTCTGCGCAGTCCCGAAGCTGCGTGGATTGCGAGCCGAAGTAAAACTATGGCGCGCATGTGCGGCCTCCTCCTTTAATTTTGCACGGACGATGCAGTGTCGGCAGGGGGCTCGCTCGCGTTCAGAAAATGCAAGAACGCTGAAGCGTCGTCATTTTACCGACTGTTACCGCATACACGCAATCGGGCTTGTAACGCGCGCGATCGACAAGAGCGTTGCTGCCTAACACTGTCGTGAGCTCGCGGCTCTTCTCTGCAAAAGCGAAAAAAAAAAAAATACAGGAGCAGCAGAAGCAGCGGTTCTGCGCCCTCACTGCTGAACAGGCATTAACCTTTCGCTCGACACTATCGCCCTTTCCACGCGCTGTGTCTGTTGCAACAAGAAGTTTCGCATAGATGCCAACGACAAGCCACGCAGAAATTGCTCTTGAGAACTTTGCTTAGATGTCGCCGGTGTCTTACGAGCATTCACAAGGGTCACGAAGAATTCAACACCGGCCTCGGTGACGCAGTGGCTACGACGTCGCGCTGCTGAGCACGGGCGTGACGAGGCCGCATTTCGACGGTGGCAGACGGCTAGGATGCTCGTCGATCGTGCTTCGGGTGCACAATAATGATGCCAAGTTAAATTCTGGTGCTTTCCATGCCAAAACCGCGGTATGATAATGATGCACATGCCGTTTAGCCCGGGCGATATCGGGTTTAACTTTGACCACCTGGTGTCCTTTAACATGCACTGAACGCACGGCACACGAGCGTTTATTGCATAACCCCCCCCCCCCCCCCCCCCGCCATTGAAATGCGGCCACCGCGTCCGGGATCTTGATCCCTTATTGACTTTATTGCTTGCCCATATACGCAATGTGTTTTTGTTTTAGGAAGCATGCATCAAATATTAGGCAAGCAATCATAAGCGAAACTCTCGCGCATCTGTTCGTGGAGCTGATAGACATGCTGCCATCGCGCATGCCCTATGTATGTGGCAGTGTACATGTGTAAATAAGGTTCCCCGTTAATTTGCCCACTTTTTACCGTACGCCTGCTGGCACACGAGAACACGATCGATGTACAATTAAATTCACGGTTAGCGTTCACAGTTTCGACTCCATGCAAATCCTCACCATATCCATAGCAGCATTCGTGTTTTCTTATGCTGTGGCGCTTCGTTGTTAAGCATGCGCATTGTTATCGGGTGCTGCTCCAGAACGTTACGGTAACTATATTCTTCCTCCTCCTCGTCCTCCTTAATGGTGCGTCTTTGATCCTGGCGTCCCTTTCTTCCTGTGCCCTTTCTGCCCTCTTTTCTGAATTAGGCGGGCGCTGTGCCTCCGATGGTCGTGGTGGGCTTCGACGGCACATACAGCCTCAACGCTTCTTTCAGTCACACAAAGCAGCGTCGCATAAACTCCGACAGTCCAGAATCGACGCGAAATGCCTGAGCAGGAGGTGCGAGACAGCTCTTCGAACCATCCCTCGGCATACCGCTAACGCTAACTGGCGCACCTTTGTCTCTGCTCTAAAGCCAGTGTCCGTGCGGCGCCAGGACGAAACGACTGCGTTGTCTGTCTCCCTCGGCTCCACGAATGCGTGC
Organism: Dermacentor variabilis; assembly: GCF_050947875.1. NCBI lineage: Eukaryota > Metazoa > Arthropoda > Arachnida > Ixodida > Ixodidae > Dermacentor > Dermacentor variabilis. The sequence continues at coordinate 22,637,472 of NC_134570.1, read as the reverse complement.
AGCTCGCGCGCGATCCGCAGCGGCGCGCGCCAGGAGAGGCACGGCAGCCGAAAGGAGGCATTCGGAGGATGTCATTAGGGCATCCTGTTTGGCGGGTGCACTCCGCCCTCAACGGAGCCGGGACGGAGGGGGGGAGTCGACGACCGAGGCGCGGGCACCGTTTGCCGAGAACGTCGGAGAGCGGACACCGCAGAGCGGCACATTGTCCGCCCTGACAGTCATTCATCCCTCCCTCGTTTCTGGGCTTCTTTTATGGGTGGTCGCGGAGAACCTCCTACACGATGGTGACACGGATGCCAGCTTCCCGTCCCTTCTCGCGCCCTGTGGTCGCGCGCCCACCGCGACAACGAACAAGAACGAAATACGTGTCGGTTGATGTTTCATAATTCAACGATGTCTGCTATGCGCTCTCGTGTGGCTCAAATTGATGTGAGGTTTCCTACGGTCCTATAGTCCTACGCTATATCAGCGACCAGCATGAAATGAAAAAAAAAAGATAAAAAAATCCACCCTGTCCCGATATATGGCCCCGGGCATCCTAGGTGGGATAACGCTAAGCGTTAAGCCTCGCGGTCGACGCAGCTCGCCCCGAGATAACTAGGTCGCTGCTTAATATATAAATAAACCAGCCACAGCACCTCGTTCAGTCTAACAAGTATCACAACCAAGGACATTTTCGCAAATAAGAAAATTCCAATTGATCGTATTTTTGTTTAGCAGTGTGGACAACCTGTAAAAAACACAAAACGAGAATAAGAACGCATCGGTGAAAAACCGAAAAATTGGTGAAGATTATATGGCACATTGCCACAATATTCCTTGCGTGGAACACAGTTTCAACAGCTCTTCTAAAAGCACGAGGCGGAACCTAGAAGAGTCACAAACGACAACTATTTTGACACTAGCATATTCATCCTCTGCTTCATTTCTTTTTCATTTACCCACATCTGTTCGCGCTTTTCGTATTTGTGCTATACGACTCTTGCACGATCTTCTAGAATAGCTTTGTGGCACTTCTACAAAACAGTCCATACTCGATTCGCCTCTGCACCTTAGTCAGGATCTTAGCTATCGCCGTCAAGGCAACGAGCATGGCGCTATCGACAGTTTGTGGTAGCAGACGTTTTTACTATCTTCATTGCCCATCCTATGCTGCTGCAGTCACCGACGAGTTATTTCGTATCCCCGAGGTATCGCGAATATAGTTTTTCGTGATGCCCTATATATTTTGTCAACACATCTGTGTGTATTTGTGATCGTTCTCTCCCTCTCTGTCTGTACGCATTGTGTGTGCGTGTTTGCTACGCTTGTTTTCTGAACATGCAATAACGTTTGAATATGACATTGCATGAAACCACACAGCCTGCGCTACACGCATGGCACAACAAGTTTACAACTTCTGTCGTGCGCTGTCTGACACTACCAGGATTTGTCGATTAGGGGAGAACTAAGCACTCGTCAGCGAAACCGGGCGAAGCATGAGCTTGGACGCGTCCATTCATACGCGGCAACATGTATGAGCCACGTGTTCCCCCCCCCCTTTTTTTTTTTTTAAATCTACTTCCTCGGTGTTCCTGCAGTGCACGAATTCTGCCTTTTTGCTGAAGAATGCCTGCCACTTTCTTTCACGATTACAAGGCACTAACAGTCAAGAGAGTGGAAGAAGAAGAAGTGTATCTGTTCGGTCGCTGTTTTTATGTGGTGCTCTGAGTTTTCTGGTTTTTTGGATAGTTACGGTTACCTTTGACGACGATTGATTAACAAGACATCGGGTGAAGATTCAACGAGCCAGGTGCCTTACAGGTACGACATTTCTTTTTTGAAGACCTGACTATTACCCTGCCGCTACGGTGGTCGGAAGCCGAGAACATCGTCACGAGCCTTATGCTCGTCCAAACGTAACAAGCCATATGAATGACGCTACGGGCCGTAATGAAAAGCCTGGAGCCTTGCAAGCGTCACAGAGCTTCATAAAGCCGGCACGTTTGGTTCTCCCCAACTCAGAATCAACTTCAGCGAATTCAGGAATGATGGCTGATGGTGAGGCCGAGACCAAGAAACCTCGCCTAGAAGACAGCAAGTACGATGATAGAACATCGACTTATGAGCTAAGTGATGAAGAAGAGATGGGTGAAGATGCACCATTTACTGTGGTCACGTATAAGAAAAAGCGAGCCGAAGGCATTCCGGTTGTCTTTCGCCCAACAAGTGAAGGTGCTACTTTTTGGCAAGTAAATCCAAACCGAGTGTCTGCCGAAATAGTTTCTGCTGCCAAAGAAAAAGTACAGTCTTTCAGGACGACCAGAGATGGAAGTTTCAGTGTCAGCGTTGCTTCCTTAGCATCGGCGAAACGCCTTTTGATGCTCTCAAGTCTAGGCGGCCTGGAAGTCAAGCCATTCATCCCACAGTCGTACACGCGAAACGTTGGGAAAGTGAAACATGTGCCTCTGCAGTACACAGACGATCAACTCCTAGACTTCTTGAAAGACGCAGGAGTTATATCAGCACGCAGACAGATAAGGTATTCCCGCCAAGAAGATGGAGCAGTGAAGTCATATCCACTTCACACGGTAATCCTGACTTTCAGAGACGACCGCCCTATTCCTGGAAGAATTTACTTGGGTTTCACCAGTCACCCTGTCGAGGAATACCTAGGACCCGCACTTCGCTGCTATAATTGCCAGAGATTTGGGCACATGGCGAAAACCTGCCGTAGCACACGTCGATGCAAAATCTGCTCAGAAGACCATGACCACAAGGAGTGCAAGTCACTTCTTCAACCTAAATGTGCAAACTGTGCGGGGAACCATGCCGCCTCCTTCTCAGGCTGCCCACAGAAAAAAGCAGCGGCACAAATGCGTCGACATGAACTAATTCATGGAAGACAACCGCGACGCAATGAACCCGCACCAAACCTCGAGATCGTGCATCCAGTGCCAGATCACCCACCTCAGCGGGCACCGGAACCACCACAGCCAAGAGCACCAACATGATATCCCTCCTCTAGAGAACAACCAACAGTGCAATCAAGAGACCAATCAAGAGGATCAGAGTCAAGCGCCCAGTCTTATGCATCAGTGCTACGGAAAACCACAGGACAACAGGCAGAAAGTAATACACAAGAAAGCTCCTGTTCTCGCACACATTTCTCTCAGCGACCTTACGCATCTACTGCAGAAGTAACACCAGCTAATAGCGAACATACCACAGCATCGGTGACACAACTGATTTTGCCGATGCTTTTCGCAGCTCTTAAGGCAATCCTATCTGCTTTGCCGGAAGCAAACAACCTACCAGAAGTAAAAGCCTTGTTGCCTCTAGAAGCCCTGTTGTGTCAACAATCCGGGCCGAAACTGCGGCAGGCACTACATGAATAACCGCTACAAAAATGTCTCCATATTTCAGTGGAATGCCAACAGTCTTCGAAGAAAGTGCGCTGATTTTCGTAAACTGCTTGTACAATACAACTTCCCAATACTTTGCATTCAAGAGGCGGGAATCACTGACGACTTTCGCCTCTCGAATTATGTGATATATAAGACTTCTCGTCAAGGTAATGTTAGCAGGGTGCTCCTGTGCGTCAGAAAGGACCTACCATCTTATCAAATTCAGTCCAGTGATTCAGACTTCCCGGAATTCATCGCATGTAAAGTATCCTTTGGCAAGCTCTGTATAACAGTGATTAATCTATATCTACAACCTTCAAACCGGGTTTCAGTAGACGCGTTAGTGGATATCTTCAAAATAGCTCATTCTAATGTATTTATATGTGGCGACTTCAACGCACACAACATCATCTGGGGCAGTGATCATTGTGATGCACGGGGTAATGTTATTGAGTGCGCCATAGATAAATGCAACTTGACTGTTTTAAATGATGGGTCGCCAACATTCCTTCGTGGATATAATTACTCAAGCTGCATAGATGTTACCCTGTGTTCACATGATCTAGTGAATGGTGTGGGATGGACAACAGATATGGAAACGCGCGGAAGTGATCATTTTCCCATCCTTGTTAACCACCCTAGCATGCACTATGATATCAGGCGTTACAGCAGACTAACCAACTGGCAAGCTTTTCGGTACCGCCTAACGGATCAAGTTAACCAACATGCAACAGTGGAAAAATTTACAGAATTTTTGCAGGATAATATGAACATATGCACAAAGAAGGTCCCAATACCAAAAGATTATGCTGCAGTTGACGGAGAATATGAACACCTAAGAGCCATCCGACGCCGATCCGAAAGAGCTTACCGACGGAGCGGAAGTTTGGAAGCATACAGAAACGCTCAGAAAATACACAATGTAATGCGCAGACGAATGGAAAGCTTAGGCAAACGGCGCTGGCGCGATTTCTGCGGCACGCTGTCTCCTCACACGTCTGTCCCACGAATGTTTCTTGTAATTCGTTCTTTAAGCGGACCTGTAACACAAAGCTTCCCATTTCGTGCTCTCGCTGTAGCCCGGGACACGTGTGAAATAATAGTTGCAGATGAATTTTGTGAGCTTATTTCGAGATCTGCTTTTTCATCCCAATGTGCAGAATTTGATATTTCAGTAGAGTTGGCTAAGCGAAAAATTACTGCTTGCTACTGGGCCCAACATCCTCAATTAGATCACACTTTCACATTAAGCGAGCTCCAATGTGCAATTGCATCATGTCGCCAAAAGTCCGCTGCTGGGCCGGACGGCATTACGTACAATATGCTAAGAAACCTCGGACCGACAGGTACAAATGCGCTCTTAGACATCTATAATAACTTATGGATAGAGGAAACTGTACCTGACTCTTGGAAAGTCGCTCGGATCATACCAATTTTAAAACCTGGTAAGACGCCCTTGTGCCTTGAATCCTTCCGCGCCATTAGTTTGACAAGTTGTTTATGCAAAGTAATGGAGAAAATGATTGACGCGCGACTTCAATGGTGGTGTAATGAAACGAATGTGTTGTCCAACTACATAGTAGGTTTTAGAAAACATAGATGCACAATGGATGCAATATTAGATATAGTAACCTGTGTGGAGCACGAGCGTGCATGTGGAAACATGACTATAGCAGTATTCCTAGACATCAAGAGGGCATTTGACACTGTTAGTCACGTTCATGTTTTGCTAAGCATGTTGGAACTTGGTCTGTCTGGCAGGTCCTTGCGATGGATTTCTGAATTTCTATCAGGTCGCAAAATATTTGTTCAGACGGGTGAAGGAAAGAGTGCTGAACATCTCGTCAAACAGGGAGTACCACAGGGAAGCGTACTCAGCCCCTTCCTTTTTAACTGCGTCATGGCTGATTTAACACGAAGACTGCCATCACAGTTAAAGTTTTCTCTGTATGCAGATGATGTGTGTATTTGGACATCTGGATCTAATGCTCAACTACTCCAGATAACATTGCAAGACGGCATAAATATCATCAACCAATTTTTGAGAGAAAGAGGAATGGTACTATCACACGCAAAGACTGCTGTATTGCCCTTCACTCGGAGGCAGTTAAAAAACTTCACTCTTAATCTGGAAGGACACCCTCTAATGATTGTCACACAGCATCGATTTCTTGGCGTAATACTTGATAGGCAGCTATCCTGGGCACCCCACTTAAAGAAACTCGAAAACGAGGTCAATGCCACAGTGACTGTACTTCGCAGACTTGCAGGCACATCATGGGGCGGATCAGTATCGTCCATGCTGACTGTTTACAATGTATTAATACGACAAAAAATTGCATATTCCGCGCCCATCTTACACGGACTTTCCCACACGTCAGAAGAGAGACTTCAAAGACTTTTAGCTAGAGGACTACGCCTATGTCTAGGAGTTCCACGAGCGACTTCGAGTTCTCTTGTAATAGCTGAGGCTCGCCAATCACCATTTCCAGTTATGCGAACTACAGAAACATGCCGGCATTATTTCCGTCTTCAAACCCAGCATAAAAACCACCCATTGGCTCTAGACATAATGAAACGAGATAGAAGTTATGTTCATATAGAAATTCAAAAAAATCTTCACATATTGCCAGGAAATGAATTTTGGAACTCAGACATCGAATATCCTCCATGGCTGCTTACAGTTCCAAAAATCGAATTGTCAGTAGAAGGAATATTCAGCAAAAGAGACATGTTCATTCAAGCTGCTCAACAACTCGCACTATACCAGATATATATGCGGTATTCAGGATACACACACGTCTATACAGACGGCTCCAGTACAGCAACCTCTTCAACTTCATCATTCATTATACCGCACCTCAACAAACAAGAATCATTTAAGTTATCTCGTGCGACTTCGTCCACAACGGCTGAACTGTTCGCAATCCTATGTGCGGTAAAATTTATATTGTCAGTAACAGAAGCGCAAAAATGGGTAATTTTCAGCGATTCACAGGCGGCTCTAACATCACTCTGCAGCACAAAGGGGAAAGCATTCAGCGACAGTATAATTTATGAAACACTTAAAAACCTCACAAAGGCAAGCGAAGCGAAACATGCAATAGCACTCCAGTGGATACCAGGGCATTGCAACATTCCTGGCAACACAGCAGCCGATGAAGCAGCACGACAAGCGCACCTGAAAGATGATACGGCTCCGCTCCCAATATCAAAAAATGAATTACGCTGCATTATAAGGACAACGTCTGTCAACATGTCTAGAAACACTTGGTTTGACCAGAATTCTAAGAGCTCTGACTTATATCATATTGATCCATTTATTGAATTCAAATTTTCATTGTCATTAGATAGAACTATGGAAACGCTTATTCATCGATTACGGCTAGGCACTGCCTACACAAAGCATTTCTTACACAGAATTGGCCGAGCGGAAACCCCCGAATGTGATTGTGGATTTGTAGATGAAGATATATATCACCTCCTTCTAGATTGCCCACATCACGACACATCAAGATGCCGACTTAAATCAGCGCTAAGTAAATTAGACCGCAGACCTTTCAGTTTGAGGAAACTTTTGGGCCCTTGGCCAACAACGGCCTTGCAGAAGAGCGCTTTAAAAGCACTAAAGACTTTTTTTAAAGACAGTGGCATCGTTGGACGTTATTAGTGCTTTCATTGTTCTGTTCATTTGAATGTCACTCTATATATCCATCTGTTTGGGAATTATGTTATGTTGACTGCTTTGTTGTGACTGTATGTGCTAATATTTTAACACGATGTATATACCACCCGCTCACTAGACAACGTGGCGACAGTATCGATTGTACTTTTGAGACTTTCGACTACATAAGTGTGAAGACATTTGCCATGTATATTGTATGTACCCGCTGACCCGCTGACTAGAAAATGTGCTATTAGGCGACAGTATCGTTTGTACTATTGAGACTTTCGACTACATAGGTGTGGAGACATAGTGTGCTCAGTGTTATTAGGCGACAGTGTTATTAGGCGACAGTATCGTTTGTACTTTTGAGACTTTCGACTACGTAGGTGTGGAGCCATAGGTGTGCTTGTGTGAAAAGACTATTTGATATGTAACCGTGCACCCTGAATGATGTATGACGGAACCACCCAAGAGATAAGGAGTAGCCGGCGCCTTAAATTGCGCGCCAACATCTCCTTATATCATATGAATAAAAAAAAAAACAGTCAAGAGATGAAAGAGCGGGAATTTTTGAAGGTCATTTATTTTTCTGTCTCTCTCTCTTCCTTATTATTATTGTATGTTAAATCGCAGAACGGCCATGAATATGAACACAGACAAAACCTTTCAAAGGTTCATATACGTCCGTATATGCAAGAAACGGCCAATCAAATTACAGCTATGTCAGCCAAGCTTACCCTGCTTTTGAATTATCCTCTTCTATATTATAGCATCAGTTGCCAAAAATTGATATTTTTCCCCCTATTTATTTCTACATATATCTCTCTCGTACTGCTCTATGGTACACTGGAATATTATGAATGATAAGTGAGTGACTTTAACTTGTGAATGAAAATTTCATGCACGCATGCCCCGGTGCACATCTCCACGCGTAGCACTCCTCACCCACAAGGGAACGGGCCAAGAGCAGCGTTATGTTGAAGCCCGTCCCCCGCGTCAGGCTTGTCGGGGCGGAAAGCAGGAAGGGCGTTAGCCAGGTTCGCACCGCGGCTCCCCGTCAAGCGCGTTACGCGGGAAATTTCTTTGCCGGCTCCGTTGCTCTCAGACAGAAGCGATTTGAAGGTGGTCGACCCTGCGTCGACCAAAATGTACGTCTACGTAACACTGTGCGAAGCCCGATGGCGTGGTCTGTCCACGCACTCGGCACTGGAAAAAGGGGCGTGTACTCCCCGAGGGCACAATATCGCAATGAAACCGACGCCTCGTCGTAAGCGGGAGACATCTCCCGGTCAGGGTTTGCGTACATAAAACAATCACAGAGGGGAGAAAGAGACCTAGCTGGCAACTGCCACTTGGAGGGGAACAGCGACTGCCGGCTCTAGAAGAAAAAAAATATAGGTGCACAGAAAAAGAATAGTGAGTCAAGAACAGGAAAGAGGAGGAGGGAAGGACATGGGGAGTGAAGAAGGAGGAGACAAAAAAAAAGAGAGAGAACGTGGAGAACAACACAAGAATAGGACATGTGCCACGCGCACATTGGGTGGCACTTAGCGTGCTGTAAATGGTCCACATTTTCTCAGTCGATATAGAGAAAGAGAATCAGAAGCAGGGTGCCACGACCAAGGGTTGTCGTTCAAAAGACATTCAATTTACAGCGGAGCTTCGCACCCGAGTCTGATAGTACGACATACCTCCTTCAGCTCCATAGCCACGTTCCCCAATCAGACTCAAACCATCTTTTAAATGTATATCCTTCGTATCAGAAAGGGTGGTATTCTGCAATTATGTTTCATCTTCTATTAGCCACTCTTCGTGACATGAGCCGCTAGTCAATACCAATGTTAGACATGTGAGCCAGTAACGAAGAATGGATAGAAAAGAAATAAATAAGCGGATCTTTACAAATTGCGATCGATGATATAATATATCACAAGGTGATTTGCATGTAAATGCTGTTCGCTATCAGCTGGCCACTTAGCTGTAGGATTGTTGCTCTCTCAGCTCAGACAGCGCCCCAAGCGCGAGGTCAGTCAACTCCTGCTACTGAATTGCCCTACAACTCCGTGAACAATTCAGACATGCTGAAAGCTAACTAACGGAATTTAGCACACAGCATCCCCTCTCCCTCCAAATCTCCTTGCCTGATCTTTTCTTTCCGTTCTTTTCTTAACACAACATATATATATATATATATATATATATATATATATATATATATATATATATATATATATATATATATATATATATATATATATATATATATACAAGAAACGTCTCCGTGCGTACAGGGCGTCGTTCAGGCAGGTATATACGTTAGCTCTGTGAAGTTGTTAAGTTTCTTTCTTTCATTTCGTGGTCTATTGATTTCTTTTATCATCTTTTCACGCGTGTGCCCTTAGGCCCGTGGTTGCCTGTCCCTGCGAAATTTCCTGAAAGGCAACACTTTACCAGTTTGCAGTTCTTAACAGCTTGCTTCGCTAACAGCGAGTCAAAGGCGCATGGCGTCGGGGCTGCTATAGTCAACGGCAGCAAGACGCTGGTGAAACGCCGGGCCGCCGGCGCTTCTGCGCCGACCGGCGTCCAATCTGGGAAACCAGACACCGCGGAGGAGCGCCCGTAATCTGGAACGGAGGCTTTCCGCGAGTATGTCGGTGCCTGCGAGCGGTGGCACGTATACGAATCCGACCGCGTACCCGCCCTTAAATCACGTCACTTCTTGGGGAAGTCGCTCAAGAGGAATGCGATGAAGTGGAAAAATTCGGTGCGGTGCAGCCAGCTTCTGCCACCAATGGCTGGCCCAGAACGCACCCGATAAGATTTTCATCGATACGCGCTGTGTTTCCTTTATTGTACCCTGTGCATTCGCCCTGGTCGTACCATACGTTCCGAATCCACGCACCGACCAGATCCGATCAGTCCGATCAGCCCAATACCCTGTATTAATATGGCTGGTTTGTTTCAATGACCCGGTGACCACTCTGTGGTGAGCGGTGGTTGTAATAGTGGCATTAGCTGGACGCGGGCTTTGACTGGGATATCTAAGCCGTCATTTAATTTACCTGAATGTATCTTATATCGTCACAATGCTTAGCAAAAAAATGTGTAGCGTAAGCGAATAATAAGTACACGATACGCCATCTTGGCGAACTGCGCTCGGCTCTACCGGACACTAGCGAGACATACCGGCACGGCAGCTCTGACAGAGTTGAGCGCGCAGGGAGAGCTCCCTACCTTATCCTTGAGGCTGTCCTGGATCCCCCCCCCCCCCACCGCCACTGGAAACATCAAATCGCACAGGCAGGTCATGTTTCAAGGCCAACGTTTCGTAACTCAAGTGTTTCCCTTTCAAGACGGTTAGCATCGGTGCCACCAGAGCACTCGATACTTCCTAACAGCATGACAAAGGAGCGAAGTGAGTGAGTGAGTGAGTGAGTGAGTGAGTGAGTGAGTGAGTGAGTGAGTGAGTGAGTGAGTGAGTGAGTGAGTGAGTGAGTGAGTGAGTGAGTGAGTGAGTGAGTGAGTGAGTGAGTGAGTGAGTGAGTGAGTGAGTGAGTGAGTGAGTTAATGCTCTGTAATGCCACGTTAAACGTTAACACGGCGTTAAGTAGTGTTCACGATTGGTGCACAAAATGAAAAATGACAATGAATCACAGTAAACCATTATTCAAAGAATGACAAACATAATCAAAGGTATACTTGCATTTGACTATGAAACTGAAGGACATAAACTAAGGAAAGTAAACCACTTCAATGATTTAGGCATGAGATAAGTGAAAAAATGAAGTGAACAGACACATGCAGAACTTGGGCGCTATAACGTAAAGCTATTCGAAACATTTCTATTCCAATTCTACAATCAGCCCTCTACGATTGGTAAAAAAATTTCCTGGCTATCCCCACTTCACCTGTCTGTCAGTCGACGTCATGAAAACCGCGATAGGTCCTTAGGTGATACTAAGTGTACACACTGATTATGCATGATTAGACCAAACAAAAGAAAAATAATTATTTTTGATTCGACGCTTTTCTACATTAGCCCTCAGCTATTGGTCAAAGGTTTTCGGGGGCTGCTAATCACGAGGTCGCGGGATCGAATCCCGGCCATGGCGGCCGCATTTCTGTGGGGGCGAAATGCGAAAACACCCGTGTACTTAGATTTAGGTGCACGGTAAAGAACACCAGGTGGTCTAAATTTCCGGAGTCTCCCACTACAGCGTGCCTCATAATCAGAAAGTTGGTTTTGGCATGTAAAACCGCATAATTTAAAGGTTTTCGGGTTGCGCCCACTTCACTTCTCTGTCAGGCGACGTCACAAAACCACGAAAACTTACTGCGTCAAAGTGACGTGTACGCGTTAAAGATGCATTAATACGCCGAACAAAACAGAATTTTTTTCTGAACAGCCGGAGACTGCCCCGTTCTGAAAGGAATAGAAGATGGCTGCCGGTGATCACTTAGGCACTAGGTATTCGCACCTGCTGGAGAGCATGTTTATTTATTTGCATATAATAAAACTTCTCGCGTGACAATATAACGTTATCGAGTCATTTCGGCACATATACGACATCGCTCTGGCAACTCTTATTTGCTGAGGATCCGTTTTAGCGACATTCTTAACCTTCACTTACACGCCGCGGCCATTTTCGACCAGCCAGCGCAAGCTAAGCAAAGGGAAGCTGACCAATCGCAGACGCCGGCACCATGGTCCTCAGCTAGTTATCTGATTTCCTTGTGCTGGTTCGGCCGCGTTAAAACCATCTCCACTTGAGCGTGCTTCTCGCCTATCAGCCAATTAGATAAGAAAAACCGCTCGATGTAGGCAACGCTATTCGTTTTTAAAGCAAACAAAAGTGGCCTCCTATAGACATGGAGGGCTTTGAATGGGCTGTTCAGACAACGCTTCGGGACGCTGCCCCGATGCTTGCGTCGGCGTTTACGCAAATTTGACGTGGGGAGATTGGAATAAAAACCGACTGGAATAGTTTTACGTTATAGGGCCCCTTATGTATTACAGAAGAGAAGAATATGAGGACTTTACGACGAAAACTAAAGTAAGCAACCGCGGCAGCGAAACTAACTGCCTATTTAACATGTGTAAGACTCACTTTGACAGTATCGTGTAGGCAACCATACGAAAAACCAGATAGAAAGGATTTTAAAAAATCCACAGAAGGGCGGATAGATTTATTCTATCTAGATATAAATCCACGGACTCAGTCTCGGGCATGTTATCACAACTTAAAATACCTCAACTGACAGAGGGAAGAAGAGTTGCTGGATTGAAGTTTCTCTACCGTTCGCGCAATAACTTTTTTTTTTTTTTACTGGGCGCTGGACTGTACTTAAAACAGCGCTCGGCCCGAACATTGAGGGCAGTCATAATAAACAAATTACGATTTTTCAAGCTCAGATAAACACATTCAAATACTCAATCTTCCCACGAGCAATCCAAGAATGTAACTCACTGCCACAACACATAACACAAATAGACCCTCTCAGTTCATTCTGAAGTTCTATACATCTTTACCTTGAAGTTCCAAATTAACTACGACAGTTTTTTTTTTTTGTAATGACGTTCCACTATTAAGTAATAATGGTGTTGCTGTGTGTGCTCCTACTGCCTCGTTTATTTGCTGTTGTGTGCCACGGATTGGGCATATGTTATTTTTTATGTGTGTTTCCCTATAGGGCTTCTTTCCCTACGTCTCTCACTTCTTTTTCCTTGCTCTGATCGACGCTGTATTTCTGTATATGTAACAAATATTTACCACCCTGTAACTGCCCGAATAGGCTAACAGTATTAATGAATGATGAATGATGAGAACGTGGATGGCACCTTGGCCTAATTAGTGAAGGGGAATAGCTGGTGTAACGAACGACAAAGGGCGCGTAAAATAGTCCGCTGGCGTATTCAGACACATGTGGTGATCGCTGGCTGCACTCGTTTCTGCCAGGTCGCCTGCATTGACCGTTCACGGCAAAAACAAGCAGTCAATTAATGAATCTGTTCATCTCCTGAGGTTGTTGCTTGAGTTGCATCTTATTGCAGCGTTAGAAACCATTAAAACTGGGGAAGGGGAGGGGGGGGGGGGTGTAGTGATGGCCTGGAAAATTTTACCTCAGCTGTTGAGAGTGGGGGGAGGGGGAAGGGCGTGGCGATACATATGTTCTCGCAGTCTGTCGTCAGCTGCGCTTGTAATGTGGCATTTAATGAAGAGTAGTGCAAACTGTGATAGAGGCAGGATTTGTGTAAGCTGTGTTTCTTATTGTACAGGCGCCATGTGGCGGGCCACAGGCTGACGCCGTTCGTGTTTTAATTACTCGCACTCCCGTCGGCTCTACTTTTTAACTACTATGCCACCACCTACTTGAGTTTAACAAAGAAGCTTAATACGAAGTTAAGGACCGCGCAGCGAGCGATGAAACGAAACATCTTAGGCGTATCGTTAAGAGATTGGAAGAAGGCAGTGTGGGTTGGAGAGCAAACTGGGGTAGCCGATATTCTAGTTGACAAAAGAAGTCCGCCAAGGGAAGGGAAGTGCAGTCGAGGACGGTAGAAAATTCGGCTGCCTGATGAAGTTTAGAAATTTGCAGGAAGAACTCGGCGAAAGACAGGGATAATTGGAGATCGCAGGGAGAGGCCTTCGTCCCGCTGTGGACATTAAAATAAGGTGCTGATGCTAATAATAATAATAATAACGACGACGACTATGATGATGATGATGATGATGATGATGATACCACTTAGTCGCACACCGCCCTGGGCTCGTAAAGCCGTCCACATGGAGGAACGTTTCACGAAATGCGAAAAACTTTCGAAGGTGGTCCCGCAGAGCACTTCCGATTTGTCTCGTGCTGCGCTTCCCGCTTCACGCGAGAGGTCCTCCATGATGGCCACGTTTATGAAGGAACCCCCCCCCCCCCCCGCCCGCTGCTTCATGCACGTTCCCTGCGCCGGAAGCACGTGGTGATCTCGGCGGTTAGCCCACGCAGGCTTAACAAGCGCGCACGATGCCTTGCAGCGCCACGCACCCATATCGCGCGAGCGCTTCGGCAGTGGCCGGAGGGCGTTCCAAGAGCGCTGCTCGAGTTTCCCCAGCGCGGCGGTTCCTCGTGCCGGCGTCGCAGCCGCGCATGTTGGGGCGAGGAGACGCGCCGACCGCGACCGAAACCGGAGACGCGAGGCAAGGGCGCGCTGCTGCTGCTGCGCCGTGCCGCCGCCGATGATGATAAGGGCGCCCGTCGTCGCCTCGGCGGCCGGCCGCATAAGCGACCGCCTGCGCTCCGGAGAACGCCAGTCGGGCTTTCGTCTCCCTCCCAGCCAGCCCCTCTGCGAGAGATGACGGCCGCTCGCTCCACTGCACGCGCGCACACCGAGACGGAGAAGACAGCTCACCCCTCGCGACGATCGAGACCGGAATCTCTGGCAAGGGGCGTCGATGAGCGACGCTCGCTGCAACGGGACGAAGCACGATGTGCAAGCGAACCTCCAGTGGCTGTGCCGTCGTCGTTGTCCCGTTGAATCGGTGTGCACTCCGACGGATGCGCCACGACAAGATGTAAAACGCTCCGGACGTGAGGTGGTGAGGTGACATCGTCGTACGGCCGAGGCTGCGGGCAGACTTTCGCGGTTAGTCTAGATGTGCGGTAGAGTGATGTCTCAACTCGTGGTATCGGCCCACGAGGCCTTCTCGTTTAGTGGAGCTTCGGGAAGAGCTTTCCGTCCATTTACTTCGTGAAGAGAAACCAAGTTGTATCTCTAGCAGCTTATCTTGCGGGAACCAGTTTTCTTTTACACTTCTAAGTCATTCGCTGTCGTCATCGAAATTACTACACTCTTCTTCTTGATTTATTTCTTCTTTTGTTACGTTTTGCGTAGAAGGAGTAAAGGAAGGAAGTTTTCATCCCGCCAACTGTCGAAAATCTTGCAGCAGTGTAGTCATTGATTGATGGTGAAGCATAGTCGGAAGCCTAAGAAGGTATCCACTGCAACAAGGAACCTTAACTCCGTAGGCTCTGTGTATTAGTTCAGTGTGCTACTGCCGCGCTTCGCATTGGTTGTCGGCTCGGCACTGTAGGGAGAACGGCCGAAGTGTCGACGCACGCTCCCATTTTGCTGTCGTCAGACGTACAGTCACTCGAGAAGCACCGTCCGTCCGCAGCTGCTGGATCGGCCAAATTTGGAGAGCGTACGGATGATAACTGCAGAAGCCAATGACACCTGTGACTCGCACGAAAGACGTTCGTGATCAATGCATAGGAGAATGCTAAACCTCGGACCAGCGCTGCCTTTCCACTCTGTTCGTCGAAGTTGCCCGACGATTTCCGCTGTACGGAAGACGAGCGAGGGGGCGCTACACGCATGGCTGAAGTGGCAATGAATCATCAAACCAAGTGGCGGCGACGATGGGCGTGATCGACAGCGGGGACGAAGGCGTCGTTCGCTCGGAGGGGCTCCCTCACTCAGTTTGGCTGTGGTGTAACGGGCGCCTGACCCATCACAACCTCCTTGAGTGAGTGAGGCCTGCCCGAGGATAGCAACGGGAGACACCTGACCCCAGTCTTCCCAGCCCGACAGGCGGACTTTGGAAAGACGGCACCCATCCCAGCTTGGACTTTAAACGCGCCGGATGCTAGCCTTTCTCTCAGATATAGCATAGCTTGTTTGCTTGTGCGTGGTAAGTCGTGCAATAGAGTAATGACTTCAGCTTGTCCCGTTTCTACACCATCGAAGTTATTTGCCCATGCTATAATTAAGGTGAGCTTGCGTCACCTACTCATCCGGTGTAAAAAGAGAAGTGCAACTGCACAATTTGTCATCAAGGAGAGATCTATAGAGAGAGAGATGAAGAGGAAAGGCAGGGAGATTAACCAGATATTAGTCTCCGGTTTGCTACCCTACACTGGGGTTAGGAGACAGGTGTTAGGAAGAGGACAGAGAGGAAAGGGTTTAAAAAAAAGGATAAAATGCAAACACAGAGACACACACACAAAGGGCGTTCGATTTAGAGACGTTCACAAAGGCCGGCAGATCGCAAGAAGCGCAGTAGTGCTTGCACGGCCTTCTGTGACGTTAGGTACTGTTGATGCTGTAGAAGTGCCTCTTCCGATAGTGTTATAGTGTGACGCCGTTATGAAGGGCTCTGGGTTAACTTTGACCACACGAGGTTCTTTGAGCACGGTGCACGGGTGCTTTTACGTGCCGCTTCCATCAAAGTACGGCTCCAAATCGAACCCACGACCGCGCGCTCAGCAGCACAACGCTCCGAGCCACCGCTTCGGGTGGCTGTGCCATTATTTAATGTCTCTGAAAAAAATTGTCCTGCCACATAGTGGACACAAGCTAAAGCCGCCAGCGTTTTCGTTGCTCTATTTACGACGCACAGGGCGAAGGTCCTCGTTTTCTTTCGCGCGTTGAAAATTAAAAAAAATATATATTTGACGCTGCTTCTTGCTTTGCACCTGACGTACGAGGATTTTTTCGTTCAGTGAAGTTAATCACTGTCCGTACTGGTACCAGTTTTATCTGACTGCTGTTGTATACTGTAGATAGCCAAGCGCACATAAAATGTTCTAATATGAGCAATCGCCACATGTCATATGTTCCAAACAATGCAGACTACTGTGCAAAGTTGCCCAGCGTTATTTGGTGCGCGTCGCTTCAGCTCATTTCGGTGTATTCAGTATCCTTGCTTTCTTTTCGTTTCTTTTAGCTTGCATAGCAAAAGAAATTGAAGAACACTGCTCAAGACAACTCGATCAGTGAATCGTAATCCGTGAGATGTTCGACATGCGGTTCCGATTAGTGCATCGCTGCTGCCGAGCTTTGATTTTTGCCGGAAATCAAATTGAGCGCAAGAAAAGAAAAAAGACGAAAACGAACAGCGCCGCAGCTTGTGCGTCTGGAAGCAAGATGCAAAAAAAGCTCCGCAGCTCTATACGCGCTCTCTCGGGAAGTGCTAGCAAAGTAATAATAAAAATCAATCTGCAGCTCGCGCCATCTCTTCCTTTTTCCTTCTTTCTGTCGCGGCCAACGAAGGAACTCTCAAAATTGCTGCTGCTGGCATTCTCCTTGTCTTCCCGCCGCCATCGCGTGCAGTTTCAATTCCTTCCGCCGCATACGCACGAGTCGATTGTAATTTCTCTCGCGCCTCCCGCTGACTTGCGTTCTCCACGCCTTCCCAATGGGTGGGAGGAGGCGAAGGGGAGAGGGGGGCGAGCAATGCGGCCCGTAAGCGCATGCGGGGCTCCACTTTATATCCCGCCCCCTCGCTGCCTTCATCCCGGTCGCCCTCCCAGGCCCTTCCTTTCTTTACGTGGCCTGAACCAAGTCTAATCAGTGCTGGCTTTGGCACTGGCGCTGTAGGGCTTTCCCTCGCTGGGAAGTCGCCGCGCGTTTCTCTTTGCCGAGAATCTCGCTGCGCGATCGGCAATATTCTTTCGCTCCCCGCTCTGCGTGTCGATCTGTGCCGTGTTTCTCGAGTTCGGTTTGAGCGGCGACGGGTCGAGCGCGGTTTTGTATTCGCACGGGCTGCGCCGCTGTGCCTCGGGAAGTCGGCGCCGATACGTTTCATCGACGCTGCGCGCGTGCGCTGCTCCGATCACCTCATAACGCAATAACGCTCCCCTCCAGAACTGAGGACTTGCCGCAGTCGCGGCGGATAGGTGGTGCGGCTTCCGGAGCCGTTGATTCTTTACTGCGGCTTTTGAACGCATCGGTTGACTGAAGCGAACAGCTCACCTCCCGAGTCATTCCGTGCCGGTCACTTCGCACATACCCCGGGCTGAATGCACTGAGCGAAGGCACCGCCTTTCCATTCAATTCAGGTTTTATTTAGACTGAAAAATTTTCAGGAGCTTCAGGTCTAAAGGCAGTCAAAAATGGGCCCCTGCAACGCGCTCAAGCATGGCGCGACACAAAAAAGAACAGTTTACATAATTTACAGACAGGACAATGGCATGAATTACAGCATTTAGAAATGTTGCACTTGTTGAAACAATAGCAAAAGCATCCTCATAGCGGACATACACAAAGTGATGTCCCGAAAAAAAAAAAAAAGTCCACATGAATGCTTACACGCATGTTAGTAAGTATAACTTGAACATTAAAAAAGTTCTTTCACTCGATTTTGTATTAGCGATAGGCTATACGGCTAAAGAAAGACGATTAAGAAATGTTGCTATGACAAATGCGAGCGTACGAGTTCGCAAACACAATTGGGACTCGCGTTCTCACTTAGTAAGAACCCTTCAATGTCTTGCAATGAGACGACAGTATATGTAAATCAATAACAAGAGTACATAGCGAGGGATGCGCAGAGACGACTGCTGTAGGCCAATGATAACGGAATCGACGGCGCACGCTTCACCATCGTCTGCCGCTCGTGATCTCTGGCACGTCTCATCCCGGTGCCCCATTCGCCAGCGTCGGATGACTTGGAGGCGACGCGCAGGTCTTCTTTCGTTGACTTTTGTAGACGTAAATAAGCTGCCGTCATTCCCACTCGAGTACTTAAATTGTTGTTCAGTATATTTCTCGTTTGTGAGGCATTTCAGTGTTTCGCTTGTGCACACCAAGTGTGTGTATTTGTAAAACAATTGTAATGTAATCACGGGTATTTTTTTTCCCTTATAAATTGTGCCAGTATTCTGGAATACACGCAAGAAAAAAATTCAAGGGAAGGCAGGAAGGAATTCCAATGTACGGCTGAAGCCGTTCAATACGAGTCTTGTCAAACGTACGTATAGTTCCAGTTCATTCTTGTTTACGCACTTATGGCACATTCTTGGCTAGCTAGGGATACTTGCGTCTCGTGTTCATATATGTGTAGCACGTTTTTCTTTCGACTCTACCTTTTGCTTTGTTTTGTTTCTTGGTGCATGTCTGATGACTCGATATATATACCGAGTCCTTCGTGTTGTCATCAGCCAACAAATAAACAAAAACTTCCGCATACAGGTCACAGGCGGGTAGGAGTCATTTTCGGAGCGATTTCTACCACATAACCTGTGCAAATCATCTATTCGCACAGGGATTGTCCTCCACTAGCACATGCACTGCTTGCGCGATCATGGCCAGAACTCTGGGGGTCTTTAAGTATTCTAAGCAGCCAGCCATTTTGAAAGCGACGGAAACAGTTCCAGACGCGCACGAAATCTATGTCTATAAGCGAAGGTGCAACACTAAGTAAGTAAGCGCAGCAGCAACCTCAGCGGCGCGTCGATCGCTTAGCGCTCGTTTTTGCCTATCGTCCCCATCACTCAAGTACTCTCCAATTCAGCAGCGGAAGCCCTCCCTGTCGGCGCCAACAAGCATACGCACACAATGCGCAAAAGAGCATATGCGAAGGAAAAGCAAGAGTCGTTTTTTTTTTTTTTTCTTTCTCGGAGCCATACACGCCGCATCCGACACACCGCGAGCGCGCGGGCGTTAATGCGCGACGCGCGACGCGGACGACTCGCGACACGCATATATGCGGCACGCCGCCGCCTCGAGCTGCGTCCGGCCCCGGAAACAGACAGCGGCGTCGGAAACGCGAGAGAGCGCAGCCTGCCTATCGCCGCCTGATCGGCGCCAGAGACGCCTCGGGGCTGACGGGCGCCGTCCGTCGTGCCTGGCGTAAAAGCGAGCAAGGCTCGGACGCGTGTGTAACGCGAGCGGAGACGATAGCCGCCGCGAGGGAGCTTCTCCATAAATTCGCGACGGGCGAGCAGTTCTGTCGCGGTAGAGAATTTCTCGCGAGAAGCCGGCGGGGAGGAAAGCAAGGAGAGAGGGGTTTGTTGGGGGGGAGGATATGCCGGTTGCTCTAATAAATCTGCGATTCGTATGCTCCACCTGTCTGTATGCGGAGGCGGTTTCTATTCCTGTATCTTCGGTGGCGTGGTCGCGTTAACGCGCTTCCAATAGAAGGAGATAGGAGGGATACTTCTCCCCGAGCGACAGATGTCGTGAAAGAAAAGCTACCTGTCTGGCTCGGCCCCGTGCTCCTTTCGCTCTGGGTTTTCTTTTTGTGTTTGTTCCGCGTTTTATTTCTATTTAGGACCAGATGTACATAGTATGCGAGAAGTCTTTTCACTTAATTTGTTTCCCATGCAGCAAAATGGGATAAGAAACACAGACTAAAAGCTACAAAAGTGTAGCTTGAGTGTGCCTGAGGCCCAACAAAAGTAAACGCGTGGCAGAGAAACAAAAACGCAGTCAAAAATCAAAGTGATAAACATGATACATACATACAAGATTACATTCAAACGAGTAGCTATTGAAAGAGTAAACATTCATATATGCGGAGTTAATATGTTTCAACATATTAAGACAGTACTACAAAATCCAGCAGTCGCGAATACAAGTTGCAATGAATGAAATGTTCTACAAGTCCCTCGTGAACCTTACACAAAACAGAAAGGCCTATCTGCTAGGCAACACAAGTTGTCGCTTAAATTCTTTAAGTGTGAGGGCAAATCTATTACTTTCATTGGTTTCGTACGTGTTTAAGATCGTTGGCATCAGGAATTGCAAAGTTTGATTACCGTATAGTTCATTCTGGTTCGAGTAACAGATCACTTTTCACTGTATCTAGTACGTCTAGTACGAACAACTTTATCCTTTAAAGTTATGACAGCAAGGGATTTCAGAAACTCAGTCATTGCAAGCGGTTAAAATCTAATGTATTACAGTTAACCGATATTCAAAAGTAGTGGTAATGCGAATAATTTACTGAACAAAAATATATCTAGTGTGTGCTATATAACTAATACCAGCAATACGTCTCGCGGTTTTGTTTTGCAAAACCAGTATATTATGAAGGTTACTTACTGTTTGAGACTAGATCACACCAGCGTTGGCCCGCCGGTATAGTGTGAAACGCGCGGGACCGAGCGGGAGAGAAGCAACGTTTCGAACACATCCCCGATATTTTATTGCGATAGCAATTATACAGGCACTCCAGGCGGGTTTTCGCCGTCGTCGTCGTCGTCGTGATAATCAGCATATATTTAGTCATAACGTACTATTGAACGGCCAAAGTTGCTCAAACCAGGTCTTATGTTCTTGATTGAATTATTTCTCAGAATTTTGGAGACTCGGAGCCCGCAAACAAAAATGGCGAAACCTCACATTCACGACGCATGCCTTTTATCCTAAATTTTCTCAGACAATAAAAAAAGTCCCAAACAATATTAGTGCTCGGGATCTGCAAATGATGCACTTTAACTGGCGCCGCTCTTTACGGCAGCGCAGTGGCGCCTGTGCGCGATGCCATCACAGGCCGGCATGTTAAAGCTTTTGAAGTTGTCAGAAATTGTGGCGCACCCGCGCACGTCACGTCCGCGTACAGTTATAAAATCGTCCCAGCAGTTCAAACATAACGCCAGATCTTCATATCACGGTCAGTGCTTCGCGCTTCAAACGGAAATGCAAATTTTTACAGCGAAGCTTTATGCTACAGCTACTTAAAAGGAAGAAGTCTGGACACCGACCAAAAATCGCTTAAAATAGTTATTTACGTGTCGGCTCCCCCACGGGAGCCTTGTTCACAATGAAAACCATGGTTTTCATTGTGAACAAGGCCGCGAGGAGAAGAGAAAGCGGCGTTAGGTTTGAAATTTCAGATCTTTCTGCGGCGCGTAGCGATCTAATACTTTGCAGACACGATCGTTATCGCATAATGTACGCTCTGCACTTATCAGCTCAAAATGGCCAGACCCATGGCGAGGGGCCCTTTAATGGCGAATTGCAACTCCGCCGCGGGTCGGCCCGGCATTGCACTGTCTTCGGGATCAGCCCACGTATGGGGAGTGCTTAACGCCTGCTTCACCTTCGCCGCGGGTCGGTCCGGCATTGCGCTATCTGCGGTATCAGATTACGTATGAAAAATCGTTGGTCTGTGTCCACGGAGACGAGATCCGCCAGAACCTCGCCATAAACAGCGTCGCTGTTAAACCCTTCTCTCCAGCACCGACCGAGACATCCAGACACGGGTTCTGGCACGAGCCGAAGATGTCATGGAAAAGCACAGCCTGGCAGCCTACGTAGCCTAGCCTCCCTTAGCCCTCACCCCTTTGATTAATAAAGTTGTTACTCACACACTCCAAAAACAACTCCGAAGAACCGCGCGAAAGCCATAATGCTAACCGAACGAGAGCTCTTCGCGGTATCTGACCTTCCTTGACGTCGTCGCCTGGCGCCCGCGTCTCGTGGTTGCGCGCGCTGAAGGACAGTCAATTCGAGTTTCGTCTTCGTGGCTGCTGTTCTCCTTTGTTTGTTTGTTTTGTTTTTTGCACACAAGACAATGTCATTTGCCAACGGCACGTCGCTTATGTACGCGGACGGAAAAACTGCGCGAATATCGAATATTTTGCGCTTTCTCTTGCCGTCACACTGAATAGCAGATCAGAGCGTCAGGCCAAGATCTCCTTTCCCCCATCACCCCTTCCGGCTTCCCTCCTAATAAAATTTGTCTATCTTGATCGAGACATTAGGTAAAGCGACCACACCATACTATATTAACAAGCTCATTAGTTTTATTTTTCCGACTTGTAAATTGCCTTGTTCCCAGCGCAACAAACGTGTACTGCGTAACAGTGCATCCTGGCTATGAGGTAATAATTCAAAAGCGTTCCCGAAAGAAGCACGACTCCTGTCGCTCATCGGTGTGGAACGCGGTGTAAAGACGTGCTCTCATACCGCGGCACACCGGCCGTTTCGACCACAAGCAACGAATTAAGTATATTCCTCGTTGCCAGCAAGCAGACTAATCCTCCCATTCTTTATCGCAGCCGCGGCGTTAAGAGTGAGCAGTACGTCTCTATTAGCGCGCAACCAGCCGGACCTCACCGAGACGGCAAATGCCGGGGCAAACGCCGCGAGCTTTAATCCGTGCCGCGCCGACTCGCACGCTTCCTTTCGCTGAAGCTGTGTATGCTGACAACGAAACACATGCCTGACTTCGCCCCGAAGCCAGCTTGCAACGGGAAAAGGGGGGAGGGGTTGGACGCTGCAGGACTTTTTTGGGGGGCGAGCCTCCGCAGCGTCTGCCTTCCGCTTCAGCGGGCCGGACGCGCGCTCAAGAGGAAGCCGGGCGGCTCTTCGGGGTGACGAAGAGCCGCGTGAGAGCCGAGGCCCAGCGTTCCTGCCTGCGACGGGCGCCTTCGCTTCGATACACCCTTCTGCGCCAGCAAGGAAGGCTCCCCGCGGACATGCTAATGCGTGCCTCAGCCGGCGATACTTTCTCGGCCCATTAGGGGCGTCGTAAAATGGGAGGCTGTTTACGCCTATCGGAGCGCGCGCTCGAATCGACGTTGCCGAGACTATAGCGCGCGTAGGTGGCTGCATCGAGCGCTGTCTTCGCGGGGTTCTCCCCCTTGTGCGAGGCGGCGTTCGGGACGCCGGGTTTTATAACGAGAATTACTGGCGCCGGAATTTCGGCGCTATACGACGGTGTCCACGCGGAGCCTTTAAGATGGTGCTTCAGCCACCGAGTAAATGATGGCGCTGGTCGCGAATTAAACGTCCCTTTATCTGACTCATCTTTCATCGCAGCGCCCTCATAAGGCGATAGTTGGCCGTGCACGACGATGATAACGTAAACGAACCTTTGCGCAGCTTTTCCGGAGCGCGCTCCAGATGCATATCTTGTCATAAACAAAAAGCGCTGTCCACTGAAGCTGATACGCAAGAGCTCTTTTTCCTCTGCACATTTCTTTTTTTGTTTCCTAAGCCATTCGTGCGCTGCGCAAAACACCGCCATGAACTAACTATGCTACCAACTCGCCCAAGCTTCCACCCTTGTATGATACGCAAGTAGTCGTGACTATCAACTGCGCGGTCACACGTAAAGCGCAATAACTTCGTACCAGGGCCGCTATATCTTGTACACGTTCGAAAAGCCGACGTTCGATTTCGCCTCGCGCGATTGTCCAGGCTGCGCCGATGTCGCGGCCTATAGGCCAATCTAGTCCAATCGACCCGCCG
This sequence comes from Dermacentor variabilis, assembly GCF_050947875.1. Taxonomy (NCBI): domain Eukaryota; kingdom Metazoa; phylum Arthropoda; class Arachnida; order Ixodida; family Ixodidae; genus Dermacentor; species Dermacentor variabilis. The sequence continues at coordinate 22,613,447 of NC_134570.1, read as the reverse complement.
TGGTTGCTCAGTGGCTATGGTGTTAGGCTGCTGAGCACGAGGTCGCGGGATAGAATCCCGGCCATGGCGGCCGCATTTCGATGGGGGCGAAATGCGAAAACACCCGTGTGCTTAGATTTAGGTGCACGTTAAAGAACCCCAGGTGGTCAAAATTTCCGGAGTCCTCCACTACGGCGTGCCTCATAATCAGAAAGTGGTTTTGGCACGTAAAACCCCAAATATTATTATTAATCTAGTCCAATCGCGGGAGGCGAAATTGAACGTCGGCTTTTCGAACGTGTACAAGAGAGCGGCCCAGGGCTCACAAAATCGTTCGAAAGCAAGAGTAGTTCGGTCTATAAGCAGGTGCCGACAAATTGCGATAGCGCTGCCTCATTTAGCGACAGGGAAGCCTGAAGAGCTGTCACACAACAGTTATTGGTTCATTCAGAAACGTTAATCGAATATTGGCCCTGATGGATTGTCACATGAAGTGCGCAACACCTGACAATGTGGAAGGACGAGATACGCCACTGTTACCGGAAGATGTCAAGCGCCGCCGTCAGACAGGTTTGCGATGCTTGTTTTGCATTGGCCTTTCGGCCAACACAGTCTGCAAGCACTGCTTTGAAGGTTTGTCTGTCACGACAAAGCAAGAACGATTGTTAACATACGTGACGAGACCATGTACGTGTCTTAAATTTTTTCTACCACCGACTTTCTTCTGTACATGTCTTGGTCGCCGAATTGCGACAGCACCCATAGGAGTGAGCATGCCTTTGACTGTAGCTGCACAGTACTCACGGAACCTATCTCAGCTATGCCTCCGACTAACTGAGCGGCGCGTCGGTGCTGGCCAACCTGGAAGCGTTTTTACGTACGAGGAGTTGAAAGTACTGGTTAATCTTCTTACATATCTTCCTGTCATTTCACCTTCCTGGCTTTGTACATCGACACTGTGTGTGGCGATGTGGCACTTTAATGAGCTGTGTGACAGCGCCCACACGGTTTTCTATTATTCATCCGCGCCTTTTGTACTTTTCTATTCTGTCACCTTTCATACCCTCCTCCCCAGTACAGGCTATAGATAGATGCCTTCTGGTTAGACTTCCTGTCGTTCCTTTACCATTATCTCTCTCTCTCTTTCGCTTAACTTCCTCCCTGTGATATTTAGGCTGGTAGCATCTTATCCGGTATTTTAATGGCACGAGCATCGAGTGACACTCTTGCTTCTTGCGCGGCACTTCCGCTTCACATCCTGATACCATCAGGGACGAAATACAAAATAAACCAGAAAAAAATAAAGAAATCGTACAGTACAAAATTTATGGGTTTCATTATAGATATGATATCAGAGCATAAGTTTAGCTACAATTTGAGTTATTGAAGTGTCTGGAATAATTAAAATTAATTGTAAATCACTTATTACCGCACACCAAAGTACAGAATCGTAGATTTTAGCGACCCGCCACGGGAGCGCGACTTTGGCAAAATTCCTGGAAACCCAAAAGTAGAAAGCGGAAGTAATGACCTCACTAATGACGTCGCACACAAGAAGATGGCGTGATACTTACCCGGCTAATTAATGGAAAACAATTGCCTCCGAGTTCAGTTCGTGCGTTGCATTCGCCGAAAGTTAACCTAAAGACCACCAACGCCGATGTGCGATTGCCACTTAGAGAAAACCAAGTCAAAGATTACGGTCGCCTACCATTCTTTCTTAAGCCCGCCATAATTTCTGTTTCTGCCCCCGTTCCTGCTTTTTGTGAATCGGAGATCGCCTTCACAAACTTTTTGTTGACAAGATGTGTCAGCCACTGAAAGACTCCATTATTTTCATTCTCCGTCGGTATTGGAAAGAAAGCTCTGGTGCGCGCATAGCTCCGGGATGGATGCGAACCTAGATAATTTCGGGGTTAGTCTAAGGCGAACAGATTTATCTGTGAGCAAAAATAAACAGAAAAACAAAAATCGAAACGAAGAAAAGAAGGTACAAGAGAAAAGCACTACACCTGAGCGATGAATCAGCGCAACGTTCTTCTCATTTTTTTTTATTGCAGTACAATTGCATAAGCAGTTGCATAAGCAGTGATCCTCGCGTTCTACGTCAGTTTACGTGCCCCACAACACACTGTATCGCTGACATTTCCTTTCGATGCTTCAACACGCCCTATAGCATGCGTCGATCGATGACGGCTGCCTTTGAGCCTTGTGCTTCGAGCAAGCACCGAAATCGCCCGCGAGTTTCATTGAACTCGCCCGCGTACGCAGCGGCGCCGGGGTCCCATGCTGGATCCCGCCTCTCCCCTCTAAACACGCGTGGAGAACGCATGGCGCGTCGGTGCGAGCCCGGCGGTGGGGAGCGGTGGAACGTTTCGAGGAAGCTGCAGTAACTGCGCGCATTGAAGCTGTGTGGGCTCAGCGCGCGTACACGACTTCCTTTATTTCTTTCCTGATGGCTCGTCTGGGTGGAATGCTCGCTGGAGGCACCTGGTGCTCCTAATGTCGGGAGGCCATTTCGCATCCGCGGCATGCGTTTCCAGCGTGTCGTTTCCCGCGGGTTGGAATACAGGACAAAGTCGTCGCGCGTTCTGCTCCGTTTCGTACGCGTTTGTTTACAAGAGGTCGGCTCAACAATGAGGGCGAGCGAGTCGTCGTTAGTTGTTGAAGTCGAGGGCTAGACATTCTGGTTTGTTTTTCCGGCACTTGCCGGGTTTCATAACAGCACCAGACATTTGACAGTGTCGAGGATAGGGGCCCAGAAAAGTATTCGCGGCATAGTGCGAGGGAAAGAGGAGTCCGATGGTTGCGAAACGTATGAAATATAAGCTATACGAGAGGAATGGGGTTTGAATACATTTCGACAATTTGAGCCATTCGACGAAGCTGTACAAAATAGCGCATGGCCGTCTCGGCACAAAGAATACTACTTAGTCGGGCAGCTGCCAAATCCTTCAGGCGAAATGAAATGACAAGGACAATTGAGAAGAAGGCACACAAGCATATAGACATGCTTCGTATGGAGGAAGAGGTGTCGGCGCTCTACCAACAGCTCCGCCACGGTTAGGGTGACATTGGCGCGCAGCTCACGAAGAACACAGCGGAGAGCACAGGAGAAGGTCGATTTACTTTACAGTAAATTCACAAAAGTGGAACTCTGTGCCTTTCCTTCTGGCAACCAAAAACATTGCCGTAGATTTTCTCCGAAAAGCCAAGACTCAATCACGCCTAAGTTAACGGTACCCGCCGTGGTTGCTCAGTGGCTATGGTGTTGGGCTGCTGAGCATGAGGTCGCGGGATCGAATCCCGGCCACGGTGGCCGCACTTCGGTGGGGGCGAAATGCGAAAACACCCGTGTGCTTAGATTTAGGTGCACGTTAAAGAACCCCAGGTGGTCGAAATTTCCGGAGCCCTCCACTACGGCGTGCCTCATAATCAGAAAGTGGTTTTGGCACGTAAAACCCCATAATTTAATTTAATTTAATTTAACGGTAAAGCTTCTCTAAAAACAACGATAAACTGGCGGAATTCCTTACTTAACCCGACCATTTATTTGAAATTCGCATTTGCTATGGGAGACAGCTTAATTATAAAAGAACATTGGTGAAATATGGTTAAACGGAAGTTGCGACCACTTTCACATCGCTTTAGGCTGTCAGAATAGTAAGAAAACTGGAGTTTCTTCCCGCGTTTCCGTCGAGAGATACTCATTTGAATAAACGCATTAGTGCGGGTCACTTGAAAAGAGCCTATAGGCTGCTACGCCGTGTATTGTGAACGACTTCCACGGGTGGCAGCCAATTTTTCGCTGTGTTAACACAACACACTTCAAGCTACTTCGGATTGAATTAACGCCCTATTGTTTTGACATCGCTCGACTCTTTTCATCACTCTATACCATGTGTGCGCGCCAATAGGTTGCTGTTCTTGCTATGCGGAATGACGCGTTTTCGGCGTTGGGTTCCTGCGCCTTGGCTCGCGAACTCGTGTGTTGCCCACTCGTGTCCGTCCTTTTCGCTGAGCCTGACCACGTTTGGGTGAGTTCCGCGGCGCGCGTATGCGCTTCAACGGAGGCACCGCTGAGAGCCGCAGTTGGTGCTATACACTTCCTTTTCTTTCCGTTTCGTGCCTCTGACGGGTACTGGCATTCCTGTCATCGCTGTTCAAGTATGTGTGTTTCATGCGTCCAGGTGACAGTCATTCATTCATTCTAGCATGATTAGTTAATTACCCGCATCGTTGCCATGACAATATTCAGGCACAGCCACCAGCGGGACCTTTCGATACAGCTTTGTTCCCTGGAACGGGCTACTGCCTACGACAGCTGTTAAGCACTGAGGTATCCCGAGTTTAAGAATATACATCAAAACAGCATCACCCTCGATGTGCACTTGTTCTCAGGTCGCGCTGATGTCGTACCGGTCCTTGTGCGTATTCTACTGTGTTGTAAAAGCTTATGACTAGGATACAATGTGAATTTACAGCTATTCTCGTACCAAAGTTGAAAAATCCCCAAGTTTAAACGCTGTTTGCGAACGTCCTGAAAAGCGAACGAATGAACGAAAGAGAGTGAGAGAGAGAAAAATGGAGAGAGGCAGGGAGCTTAAGCAGAACTAAAAATCCGGTTCGTTACTATACACGGGGGAAGGGCGAGAGAGAAGATAAGAAGAAAGCAGAAACAGAGAGAGAGAGAGAGCTGACACACCAGGCACGTACGCAGGATTTTTTTTTTTTTGGGGGGGGGGGGGGGGGGGGAGGGGCCTGTGAGATACACCTCTTGGCAATGAAAGAACCACATCACATGGACTCGCGCATGAAAGATGCGCAGGAAGAACCTCGCCAAGAACAAGTTAACCAGCGAAAGTGCATAATAAAGATTTCTAGTAGCGTTTTTTGAATTAGCTCTGGAAGAATTATAGAGAAATGTATATTTGCGGAACAATAACAGTTCTTTTGGATCCCTCCTTTACTGCTCTACCAAGTGCCAAAACCGACTCGTGCTGTTATTTGGGAAGTAGCGTAACGATGCGTGGTCACCAGTCCCGTGCAACCGCGTAAAGCGCAGGACGCTGCGGTTCTAGACGTACTGCGCCCACCGCGGAAGGTTAGAAAAACACCCCATTAGCACAGCAGGGAAGTGGCTACGTCAAGCGGCTCGATCGACAACTGTAGAAGAGTCATTCAAAACACACGGAATTATTGTCCACTTCCGGCGGTGTTTTCTCTACTTCCTTTTTAAATCAAAAGATGTTGATCTACAAATATTTTCACAAACAATTTTCGCTTTTCCTCCCTGTTTGGCTGTAGCCTTGGCTTTCTCCCTTAGTAGATCGCTTAATTTCTCATCCCCTTGCGACTCTTGTTTCCGTTTGCCAATTTTGCACGAAAAGTGCTGTACAATTAGGCAAAAACCAGACGAGGTAAGGGGTGACAGCCATATTGCTTATGGGTTGAACGGTTATTGCAGGGTCTGATGATGGATGCTGTTTCGCAATATCTTATTTTCCACCTTATCTAAACAAACAGCAAACAAGCAAGCATATCTCTTGGCTACATTCGCAGGAATTTTTCTAAAGCCCCACCCCATTTGAAGTTACTGCTCTACAAAACACTAATTAGACCGAAGCTAGAGTATGCGTCATCTGTCTGGGGCGCTGATCAAAAAACATTAGCAGATACCATTGAGTCAGTTGACAACAGGTCAGCACGTTTCATCCTTTCAAATTATTCCCGCACAGCTAGCGTTTCTTTAATGAAGTCAAACCTTGGCCTTATTAATTTGCAGCTTCGAAGAAAAATTTCCCGTCTCAGCATTTTTCAAAAAATCTTTTACCAAAATAACTCACTTAAACAAGACTCCATTTCAGAGCCTTCGTACATGTAGTCGCGTCTTGGCCATCGGTTTAAAGTGTTCATTCCTTTCTGTCGCACAAATGTTTTCTTTGGTTCATTTCTGCCAAAAACGAATGCCGAATGGAACCGCCTTCCCCCCCTCCATTGCCTGCATCGAGGAGGCATCATCTTTCAAGATTGCAATAACTGATTATGTTTTGAGTTTATCACCTAAATACTAATAATTGTTTGAACGTGTTGTATTTTTTTTTATTATTGTACCCACCCCCTCTGTAACGCCCTTGTGGGTCCTGAGGGTACTGTAAATAAATAAATAAATAAATATCGCGGATATATGGTTCTGGGGATCTGCCAGCGTCGAGCGAGCCGTCACTTGAGGAAATAATGAAGCAAAAGGCAAAGTTAAATGCAGCTGGCGTTTTCTCCAGCCACAACTCGTTCCACGAGCATACAGACCAGCTGACTATGAACCGAGTCCCTTTCCTGGTCCCTGGATCAGTCTAAACAAAGAAGGTTGAACTGACGAAGCAACAGCGATGCGCGTGATCGTTGAATAGATGGTGACATAAAAATTTGACCATGATAAATAGAATAAAATATTATAATTAAAACAATAAACTGCACCCTGCCTGCTGCAATAGATGGTGACAGAAAGTGAGAGAGGCATAAAGGAGAGATGCCTCGACCTGCACCACTAAATAGATGGTGACAAGTGAATTCATCTTGAGTTAATCGCGTGGGCACCGAATCGATGAGAAAACTGACCTCCACACCCCCGGAGATGCCGATAACTACCGCCATCCAAAAGGAGTGAAAAACTTGACAACCATTCCACTCTGTGAAGATGGAACGGCAGCGAAAGCTGACGAGAGTGAAAGCTATCAAACGAAAAGCAAAGTGTTTCACCTCCGCTACGGGTCGGCCTGAAGATAGTGCTACGCCGGACCGATCCGCGGCAAAGGTGAAGCAGGCGTTAAGCGCTCCCCATATGTGAGTCCATCCCGAAGGTAGTGCAATGCCGGACCGCCTCGCGGTGGAGGTGAAGCAGGCATTAAGGACTCCCCATACGTAGGCTGATCCCGAAGATATTGCAATAGTAGGCCCACCCGCGGCGAAGGTGAAGCAGGTGTTAACCGCTCCCCATATGTAGGTCCATCCCGAAGGTAGTGCAATGCCGGGACGACCCGCGGTGAAGGTGAAGCAGACATTAAGCGCTTCCCATACGTGGGTTCATCCCGAAGGTAGTGCAATACCGGGGGCACAAACGGTGGAGGTGAAGCAGGCGTTAAGCACTTCCCATACGTGGGCCCATCTCGGAGATTCCGAATGGCATGTTATAGGTTCCCGAGTCCACAGGGTTATGTGTCATTGATCTAGGACCCTTTTTGCACTATCACCAGCATTGGCCCACATGATGATTTTTTCTGTTAACGGACGCCGAAAAAACTACGGAAGTTAGTCATACGCTGCTTTCGCTGTAAAAGGCAGCAAAATGTTGACCGTCGAGCATATTGATTTGTCGGCCCTTTAGGGATTTTTGTGTGTGAGGAGTGGTGGCGTGGGCAGATAGGGGCGGGGGTGGGGGGGTATGCCGCTTAAGTTTCGGGGGGGGGGGGGACCCAGGCCCCTCAGCCCTCCCCCGTGCCTGTGACACACGATGACAACCGGACCAAACGCAGTGTTCATTGTAAAATATAAAGACGCCAAATAAAGGGACACACACAAGAGAAGGGAATGGGACAAGGCGCTACTCGCAACTGTCCTTAAACGAAGTGTATAGAGTAGGCACCCGTACCAATGTATGGGTTCGAGTGTATCGAAAGCCATAAGAAAAGAGAACACGGGGCAAAGCCAGGGTAATGGGCAGCAGTTGTTGATCTCACTAGTGCGCACAACTGCTTTGAAAGTTGGACTTTTTCTCAAATGACATTTCAAAAACCGCTTCTCAACAAGGAAAGAGAACAACTTCTAAAAATAAAGTTGCGCCTGTATTTAAAAATGCGCCTTAACTTGTAGCCCATGCTTAAAATGATGAAGTTCGGCTCAGGATAACGCCTGCCGTGAATGCCCCTAAGGAAAGAAAACTATCGACCATCTTGGGCACATTCATGTCGGGCGTTATCTTGAGCGGGACTTGTACTAAAAGCCATGCATTTGCTTCAAGTTAAGGCGCATTTCTGAATACGAGAGTAAGTATAACGCAACACTCCGCTCGCCCCCACCCCACCCACCCCTCCACTTCGGCGTCGTTAAGAAATTGTGATTTCTTTTTTCATTTTTATTTCTTTGCTCATATTAGTGATTAACCGTTCTTTACACGCCGCTATATGCGCCGCTTTAGCCGCAGAAAGCGTGGTCACGCAGTGCCTACCGAAATGGCGAGCGCAAACGGCTGTTCGCCTTCGCCTCTGGCAGTCGTCACAGGCCGCCCTGGCAGGCGAGCATCCGCGGCGCTGCTCGGCACGTCGCAAGGAAAAACGAACACAGGAAGGGGGACGCCATGCGGCACAGTATCCACTTCGCAGGCGCGTTCTCTGCTACCCGTCGACGAGACTCTTCAGTCGTCGCTCGAGTGTCGTGCCCGAAATAGAGCAAGGGTCACGTGATGCACACGGCCGCAGACTGACTGGTGTCTTGTGCGCCGCCGTCATCGCGCAGATCGCCGCGTATGCCCGCACACGAGCTCGTAAAGCGCGACGCCGTCAATGCGAGACGAGGTCTTGGTGCTCAGCACGGACACGTCACGCACTGGGGCCGACGCTTCCGGTGCAAACAACGGACCGGCGATCGGACATATGCGTGTCATGCACGTTTAAGTTTGTTATGAGTAGTTGGGTATGTATATGCTGCACTGGCCATCTGCTTCTCTGCTCGTCGTGCTTCTCTTCACCCTCTCCTTCGCATTTTCAAAACAAACTGCGTGGCTGGAAGAATAAGCCATAGGCAGACCTCTATGACTGTTCCTGTCTCTGTTACTGGCACTATTCTTTTAATCACTCGTAAGCTCAGTGATACGCCGTAATGTATGTTTTACACGCTTCAAAAAAGAAAGAAAGAAAGAAAGAAAGAAAGAAAGAAAACATAATACGCTGGTACAGGCACTGTCGCCTGCACCAGCTGCAATCTGGCAATGTCGTATCGCTGAATTTACTTTTGACTTTAACTAAAATAAATGTATTTATGTGACTGAACTTTGACTATACGCATGAATCACATCCCATGACAGTGACCTAGCTTTTCGACAACGAAGTTAGAGCGGCTCGAATACTTATTGCTAGGACAAGTAATGTAAATGTACGCATAAGAATAATCAGTTTTCTCTCACGTTTTTAAATTGCGTGACTGTAAATAATATGTCGACGCTCAGAGGTTTGGCGGTACAATCGACTGTTTATAACTGTAACGCAATAGAAGTAGACGTTAACTAAACAATCATCATACGACATTCTCGAAGACTGGCAGTCGCAGTGACAAGTGAACAGTGCACGAACGCTACAGTTAAAATAAACGCGAAATTTGTGTTGAGCGGAGCACACAAAGACACAGTTTTCGAAACACGCAGCTACAGCTTGAAGGCAATGCAGTAAAAACGGAAAACGCCTGTCAGCCAATCAACATCAATTTCTTAGTGCAAAAGGAACGTTCGCGCTCGGCCGACGCCTTGGCAACCGCATCATCGTGATTGGTACACACAAATCCTGGGAGCATGGTCACTCCCCATATTTGCGTTGCGAATACCATTCGACGCGGTGGACGACGAACAAAATGTACACCGCTATCATCTGGCGTACTGGGACCGAATTCGCAAAGCTTGTAGTTCTCAAGTGCTCTTTGACGTTTGCCTGCCACCTTCGCCAACAATAAATCCAACGTCATGACTGGCAGAGATCTACCCTTACGAACAGCTTTACCGCAAGAGCATTTGTGGGAATACCGGCGCTGTTCCATATGCCTCAGTGCTGCATTCTCAGCGAGTTACAATTCCGTTAAATTTTCACACGTTCTCGCGCGTTTCCCGACTATCTTCCTCGTCCCTTTCGCCCTCTCTGTACCTCTCCTTCGCGGAAGTAATTAGCGACGTAACGTACCTACCCTCAAAAAAACAGTAATTTCTGTGCTTCCCCAAGTGACGCCCCGCAATGGAACGCCTTGTATGCCAGCGGCAGCAGCGTGGTGGCCGGATGGCCCCGGCGCAATGAGCCGCCACCGCCGCCGCTGAAACGTCATGAAAAATTCAGCGCACAGACTCCCAATGCGGCGCGCAGACGCTGAGAGGGAGAAGGAAACAGGCGCGACAATGCCAGAACGCTAGACGGTGAGCCGTCACGTCTACCCCCCACCCCAGACGAGAGAAGAGGCTTCGACGGAAAGTATAATCGTTGGATAGAAACGTTGTGGGACACACCGATTGACAAGCGACAAAGCCGCAGAATAAATCTCCTCCTCCCCCCCTCCCCGTCGTCTCTTCCGCCTTTCCTTCTGGCGTCTTGCGTTCGTGGCATTAGCGAAGTGTGACACGTACGCCGAACGCAATTACGAGTGCTTCTGCGTTTTGTTATGCCATAACACTGAGGCTGCGCCGCCGCCGGAAGCACTGCGCATCCTGTTGTGTGTAGTTGTCTTAAGGTTGTGTGTACGCTGTTTCGGCTCGCTCGCCGTATATAGTGTACCAAAGCCACGCTTTTGTTGAAACCTCGAACGTGTGCTGGGTTGGGGCCTGGTGAATTATCGACTCGGGCGTGCACCCACTCCCTTGTGGTCGACGGGGCCTTGTAAATCATAGCGTTCGTATGAGAAAACAACCCGCGAACCCGATATCGACCACGCTTCACGAAGTACATAGCCACAAGGGCTGAACGACAGTCTCCTTACTATTACGGTTTGAACACAAAATGGAGCTTCTTGCTGTTTTCTGGTGAGAAAAGGAAAGGCAAGTACAATAAATTAATATAAGAGACTAAAGTGACGAGGAGGTTACAAAGAAAGAATCAACGATAGTCGACGGAGTGTATCCGAGTTCACTGAGTTTCTATTTTTCTTTCCTGCTCGTAACAAGGACGGAAAACCAGCTGGTGCCGCGGGTCCCGGCGGCGTTGTTCAATTTTTCGAGGCGGGAAGCTAACAGCAGATGGCATGGAGATGCCTGCCATTATAATTCCTCCAAATAAACTGAGAGGTAAACTAAAACAGCGGACTACACGAAGAGAATAAAAGTGGGCGTGCTTGCGCGATTCCCGTCGAACCAGAGGCATCCACGTTGCCGGAATCCTCGAAATCGACGTCTCTTCAAATCGATTCGCTAGGAAGCGGCGAATGTCGAGCGCGTTTTCTAGAACTGTGGAGGAAGCGAGGCTCAGTTTCCCAACCACAGCCGGTGTCCTTCTTTAAAAATTCGCGCGCTCGTTTGAAGTGCGGCCTCCTTCAGAACCCTGTCTTATTGAATGCGACCTTTTATTTTCTACGTTCGGCGTTTTAAACGTACTGTGCAGACGGTGCAGAGCTTTAAGGTGAGGAGTAGTTCGAATGATCGCAGTTGCCGTTTACGCCTTTGATACGTAAAACAATGGCAAATTCTGGCATTATTAATTCTTCTTCTTCTTTTCCTAATTGCCCCTATCACTACAACATTCATTTCTAGCCCTTCGTAATTTAGTTATGCCATTTTAAACTCTCACTGCCCCCTCCTAGACTTATCTCTCGTAGTAGTTAGGTGCCGTTGTCTGGGAGCAAGAACAACGAAACAACCGCCTGCAAGAAGCTTGAGCTGAATTTTGATTTGAGCATATTGCCACGTTGTGGTGACGTTGAAGAACACAGTAGCAATACTGTGAACGACAAAACTAACTTTTATTGGGCGAACCTGTGCCCACAAAACAGGCTACAATTATAGCACAACGATAGCGGCGAACACGGTCGGCGATCGTCGGAAATATGAGCGGGTCAAGCGCGTCGGCTTTTATACAGCAGTCGTCGACCGTTCCAGACTAATCGCTGGGACCCGCGTTTCTTCCACGAAGTTCTACAACATTCGCGTCACGCGATGAAATCAGATACCACAAGGTTCGGCGACAACAGACAGCGGACAGAAGCATCGATAACATTCCAGAAACTTCCTATACATGCAGGCGCGTCCTGCGCTGTGCGATAACATTTGTTAAGCGGTGAAACGTGGTCACCCGAGAAAGATCAACATGTACACGTGTCAGTATTTTTAGCACAGTAAGTTACAAAAAGCAATCTTCATCTGCTTCTTCATCATCATCCTATTATTAACGTCATTATTTATTTATTTTTAATGGGGCGTTTGGAATCTACTGCTTTCATAAAAGAGAGTCAGCGAACCGACAAAGGAAGGGAGCAGCGCGAAAGCCTCGAGCTTGTCATCTTCTTCTTGCGTGAGCGGCACACTCTGCTTTTCCAAGTATCGATAATATTCTGCACTACAATTTATTTATTTATTTATTTATTTATTTATTTATTTATTTATTTATTTATGTCAGCTGTACTAGTGCAATTCCTTTGTCACCGACATGTCGCCGAAAGCTGGGGACTTTGGTGCATTTACTCTAGACTGCCGTGACCGCAATCATGTTATGTGTATCCAAGTCGGCGACTACAGAAGCAGGTACAATGATGCAACCTATAGGCACAAAGTGTTCATCCTGCAAAGCCTAGTAAAGCGGAAACGTTCCTCACTATGAGGGCAGTGTCGTTAACGCTGCTACCGTTCGGACTGATAGGCCAGAGGTCGCGGAGCAAACGGCTATTGCGCTCGCCCTGGTTGACAGGCGCAGGCCTTTTGTATATAGCGATTCAAAGTCGGCCGTTAGGGCCTTTGAGAAAGGCTCGGTGGCTAAGGTTGCTTTTAAAATTATGCAGACATGTGAGATCTCTCAACACTACTTATGTTGGTTCCCTGCTCACCTTGGGATGACTGAGGGAGCCCCCCCAAATCTCAACGAGTCCGCTCATGAGGCAGCGCGAGATCTTACCCTCCGCTCTGCCCCGCGCCACGGCGTGGCGGTACTCCCCGAGAACAGAGACTCTTCTTCCGCATACAATGAAATCACGAAGTATTACCTTCTTAATCGCAGGGTTTACGGTTTGCCGCATCCTAAACTAAACAGGGCTCAGGTACTTACATTACGCTTACTACAGACTGGTACTTATCCTTGCCCACGGAGGCTGAACATGTTTTATCCGGAGACGTATACAGAGCCTTATTGCCAAGATTGTGGTGCTTTAGCCACGCTCGAACACATGCTCTGGTCTTGCGAAAGAATTGAAGACTCTTCGATCAAGGACGCGTCCAGTTGGGAGGCCGCACTTCGCAGCCCGGACCTGGATGAACAATTCTGGGCTGTCCAGCAGGCTCACGACAGTGGCCGTGAGGCTTGGCCTTCCGGTCCCGACGTGGGAGCAGCCCGCTTAGTGGTTAATTATCACTGCTGACAGGACCAAGTAAAGTTTTCCATCCATCCATCCCTCACTAGTGGGCGTAAATACCGACATGAGCATAGCAGGGCCGGGGCCGTATTATTTAAGCATTATTTCTCATTTCCCATTCTTATCGCCCTTCGTCGTTGGCTGCAAGCATGACGCCAGGCCTTCGACATCGCGATTGTCGGCCACTCCCCCATTCGGACGGGTGATATTTAATGCGCGAATAGCATTGAAGGCAAAATAGTCTTAATCTTGAAACAGCCCCTGGCAACTCCGCTATACACGACCGAAGAACAACTCGAACGACACGGCTGCATGGCTGCCATCGAACGAGATTATTCATGCACACCCGTGGAGCAAAAGTGTACGGATCACAGTGTCTCCAAAAAGAAAGAAAGCTAAATTTCTTTGTAGTTAACATGCATAAACTGAAATTGACGAATGCACAGGAAATATCGCAATGCCAAGTTTGGACTGCAGTCCTCAATTCCAAGTTGCATTCGCAAGCGGATGAAAAAATCGGCTTTATCGCGCAATCCCTGGTCCGTATAGTTTTGCTCGCGGGTGTACAATCTGGCCTCGTCCTGTAGGCATTGATGTCAATTATTATTATTATTATTATTATTATTATTATTATTATTATTATTATTATTATTATTATTATTATTATTATTATTATTATTATTATTATTATCTCCTGTTTGTTCCTCTGCCTCATACTAATTTGTTTATCTCATTTACCTTCCTGTACACTGCGTTTGTAATATTAGCTTTTAAGTGCATAAGTAAAAAAAGCTTCATAGCTGTTCCTGGGTACTATAATAAACGTTTCATCGATCGATCGACTGATTGTTTTATTTATTTATTCCAACCAAGCAGTTACGGCCTCCCCTCTTGGTAATTGTTATCTGCGAAGGAAGGGGCAGTTCACACACAGAGACAGTTCCAGAAAAATGTATTCCGGAAGAACGGCCAGGGTTGTAATTCGGAGCTGTGGAGTCCTGGACTGTCTCCGTTGGGAGGCGTCTGATAAATGTCCATGAAGCAGTCGTGACAGTAGCAGCCAAGATCGGCAGTACATTATCTTTTTTTTTTAACGCGGAAGCTTTTTATGGTGTGCGTCTCCCACCAACTCGCTGTCAAAACTAGTAACGGAATTTGCGCCATCGCTCGTACGCTGTCGAAACAGTCGGGAAGACTCAGAGTGAAGTGGCCTGCCAAAAGCACTTCATTGGCTGGGTACCGATTTCTCTTCAGCTACTCCTACGTAGCTCAAGCGCTAACACTCGCCTTCGCGCTTCTCCTCTTTCCACCCTTCAGCTCGTGAATCGCGCTCCCGCTTAACTTAATTCTCGTCGTCATTCTTCTGTGTAGACATCACGTTTGCAGCTTCTGCGTTCAATTCCTACATCGGTTCTTAAACTGAATAGAATTGAATATGCTTTTCGTATTCACAGGAGGCTCTTACGCTAGAGAGAGAGAAAACATTTATTCGGACCATCGAGGTGGTTGCTCTTGAGGTCGAGTGGGTGGTGTCCTCATTCCAGGACTCCACTGGCCATGGCTGTTCGACGTACTTGCTGGACGAGAGTTTCTTGTGCTGCCAGGCTATCGCCGGTCAGCTGTACTATACCTCCCACCGCTCAAATGACGCTCTTATGACGCGCTTACGCTAGAATCGCTCGCAAGAGAAAATGCTAGCCAGTCCTGATGCTGGGCATATTATTAGCGAAACTTTGTGGATTCGGTCCAAGGTTTTTCGTAGCGGCAGTATTATGCAGAGTTTTAGAGCGCAGCTCTTAGGTGCCCGTTCCTGCGTTGAACGTCGGCGTGCCACGGCGTCGTACCTCGTAAACAAGCGAACGAGCACAGCGAAAGATGAACGCGGAGCGCAGTGGGAGATGAAAGTAGAGAGCGCGAGGCGGAAAGCGGAAGAGGAGCATTCGCTGAGTTACCGGCGGCCACGGCATCCGCAGCCACGCGGGCGATCTCATCTGCGCTTCCGAGAGCGGAAGGACCAGCGTGTGTGACGGGGATCACAGCTCCTGCAAGGGGCGATGGCGAGCGGCTACGAGTAGGACTCGATGTGGCGCTCCCTTGGGTGTTGTCGCCGCTGACACTGGCGGCACGATTTTTCCGCGACGAAGGGCGGCTGTCGACGTTGGTGGAACGAAAACGTGAGAAGAAAAGCGTAGTGCTGAGCAAGACGGCTTGTGCGGAGACGATGGCTACGATATGGCGCAAGAGTAGCGCGCCTCGTCTGTATGGAAACAAAGCGCTGCATGAGCGGAGGTCTGTCTGCTGCGGCTGCTGCGAATGGCGCCCACGCGTCACCCACGCGCTGCCTGTCGCGACCTCCCGATTGGCGAGGCAGTCGCGCCCAACGTCGCTCCGTTTGCAATGTGCCGCACGAGACATTGTCCTCGCCAGCTACGCTACTCACAGCATTCTCTTCTTAATATGGATATAGCGAAACGAGATAGATAGATAGATAGATAGATAGATAGATAGATAGATAGATAGATAGATAGATAGATAGATAGATAGATAGATAGATAGATAGATAGATAGATAGATAGATAGATAGATAGATAGATAGATAGATAGATAGATAGATAGATAGATAGATAGATAGATAGATAGATAGATAGATAGATAGAAGAGGGAAAGGTAAGGAGGTTAGCGAATGACGTGCCCCTACAGTGGTTACCCTACACTTGGGGATGGGGAGAGGGGAAGAATAGATACGGAGATAAAAGAAAAATAATGGTCATTCACAGTCAGTCGCAGAAAAATCAGCACTGTCACAAGCGTTCATAAAATCCAGTATTCTTCACACGTGCAGAAGATCCTTGGACCATGGCCTTTGCATAGGCCATGGTCCAAGGATCTTTTCTTCCAAGAGCGCTTTATTATCTAGCAGGTTGAGTTTAGCTAGTAGGGTACGTCCTTGAGTGTCAAAGAATGGGCAGTGGCACAGAAGGTGCTGTAGAGTCTCATCGCACCCGCACAAGTTGCACGTCGCACTGTTGGCCATCCCTATATTCGGAATGAATAGGCATTGGTAAATGCGACGCACAACCACATGAGACAGAATAAAGTTATTTCGCGACGGGAGAGTTCAGGTGCCATGCGAAGCCGCAAAATATGGTCGAGAGAGTGCAAGCGTGAGTTGGTGAAACCCGGTGAATTCCATCGTAGAAGTGTGATGTGGCGAGCAAGTGATTGAAGTTGCCGCGCAGCATCAGTTCTTGAAAGTGGTAAAGGAACCCGCTGAGCCGAAAGCGCAGATTCACCTGCGTCGTAACGGCCGACAATTCCGCAGTGGCTCGGCAACCATTGGAATACAATGTCGTGGCCTTTCTCGAACGCGTGATGATGAGTGTGCCTTATTTCGTACACTAGCTGCTCGTGTAACCCATGACGTAGGCAAACTGCAGAGTTTGTAGGGCTGCTTTAGAATCGCAGAAAATGGCCCAACGTTTTGGTGGCTGCTGGGGCACGTACTTGAGTGCACCTTGAAGAGCCGCAAGTTCTGCTGCTGTCGACGTTGTATTGCGCGAATATTTAAATCGCAAAGAGACGGCGTCCGATGGAACAACTACTGCTCCGGTAGAACTGTTGGAATTGGTGGAACCGTCCGTGTAAATTTGTATGCTGTCAAAATAATACTCATTGAGGAGAAGCAGAAACAATTACTTCAGGGCTAGTGGTGAGAAGTCTGCCTTCTTAGCAATCCCAGGAATCGAATGGCACAAGTGAATTCGCCGGAGACACCACAGTGCCGATGTTGGCTGTTTCGCAAGCTTGAAGCCAGATGGTATCGAGTCATGGCGTCCCGTTGCAATACTACAAAATGTATGCTGTGGTCTTCGCACTGGCAAATCGGCGAAATGGTGGGATGGAAGCGAAATGAAAAAATGCATAGAGCTGCGCTCATATTTCGCATTAGGGAGTGTCGTAATCGTCGGTGGATATTTTGACGTATTTAGTTACTAAATGAGCTTAACGGGGACCGAATACCGAGAAAAAAAAATGAACGCAGGTTTAGTGGTCGCCCGCAATATTCTAATTCGAGTTCAGTGGGTCGAAACGTCAATGGCACGACCACCCCGCTTGGATAACTATAGCGCTGATCATCGTAACCAGCTGTGCGATGTAGGAAATAATTCCGCGACGAATTTAAGAGACAACAAGATGGCTAGTCGATTAGTGCACAGAGCTGATTAGTCGGTATAGTGCACAGAGCTGAATTCTCAAGGCTTTTCGTCTTTACTAATTAGATGTCCGAAATCGAGATTGGCTTGAATTTTCTTTTACAACCAATTTTAGCGTAAGACATTTTTGTGAATAAGGGCCCCCATATCTTGAAGCGCACACGCAAAAAGAGAACGGAAAATGCGGACAGGACAGCGCTTACTTGAACTTGAGCGCGGTCAAAGATAAATATTTACCTGATCAATGTTGGGAGAACACAAGTGTGAAATACCAAACATGCCAGTCTTACCGCGGGCGGGAGCTTCGCGTGCCGGAGGCGATGCGAAAGACGAGTTGGCGACAGGTGCCTCGAAAATTCGGCACAGGCTCCGGCTCCAGCTCCCCGCGACGCTGTAAATTTACGTCAGCGTCCGTAATTGGGAGGCAGTTGTCAAGAAAAGCTATTTCATTTCATTCTAAAGTAAGCAATGAGTTGGTAAGGTTGAGAGACTCTTGTTGCCACAGAAGAGCCGCGGGTATCGAGAGAGAGAGAGAGAGCAAAGAGAGGAAACGTAGGGAGGTCAACCAGAAGAACGTCCGGTTTGCTACCCTACACTGGGGGTAAGGATAACAGAAAGTGGAAAAGAGAAGTGAGCATCCACGTGCACTTAGTGCTTAGATATAGAGAAAATACCGCTAAATTTTCGGTATCACATTAGCGTCATAGATTCGGTGATCTGGCTGCTAAACTTAACGTTCCTTCAGTTTCTCCACTATAATAACCGACTTCCCCTCAAGAAAAAGATATGTAAACTGTATAAAAAATCTTGATCATCATGCTCGACATTCCTTTCACGCGGGCCAGATCATGTCGCAGGTTAAAGAGCACATGCTCTGACTGACCTTTCTGCGTCCCTTTGTGATACTAGTAATAAGGACTCTTGCCCTTGTTTTTCCCGAAGGAGAAACTCCTCCATGCGCAGTATTCTGAAGAAGACACGGCCTCAATTCCGGTGTCCGTAGCGCTTTCATTGTTCCGGAAGAGAGGTTGGAGAGCCCATGAGCTGTTCGCCTGCTGTCGTGCGAGATGCCCCACGAGACAGGGCGACGACGATCGCAGACACGAGACGGTTCTCTTCACGGGCTCACGACCACTGCGAAACAGGCGCCGCTGCAGTAGCCGGAATTACAAGCGCTCAGCCTTTTCGTCTCCGTTCGCGCCCTTTCCTGCTGACTCGCTCCTTTCCCGCCGAAAGCGAAGCGCGGCGCGCATCCTGTTCGCCGTGTGAAAGTGCGTGTTCTGCAGGGTGAACAATTCTTTTCCTCTATTTTTTTTTTTTTTGCGTCCGAGACTTTGCTCCACGAAAAGTCTGCTGCGCACATTGTACGGCTCGTTGGCACTCTGACATTCATTGGGGCACCCGCTAATTGGGGGCTGCGCTAAGCCACTCTGCTGCAGCGGAGCATTGCGACTTCATTATTGCCGCCATGTACTCGTTTTTATGTTTTCAGCTACCCCCCTTTCCCGTCTTGTCTAGCTGTACCCGCAACGCAGTGAGTCACTCGCATTCAGCTTGGCGCATGGGGCGTAGTGAGCACCTGCCATCGAGGCGTTTTTATTATTTTCCACACATTTTCGTCAGCCACTCTGCGCAATGGTTGCGAAAGAAGAAAAGAACGGTCATAACCAGTCTAACTTTTCTTCGAGTAACTACTCCTCTCAGTAAGAACATACAAGCAAATTTTAATGGCTAAGCGCTGCAGTTGTAGCCGAGAGTTGAAGTTGGAAAGACAACCGCTGCCTTAATTAAAGACATTTCAATACGGTAGGAACATCCACATATAGAATATTCCACTAGTTTGTCTGTCACAGCTGCCCTGTTTGTCACACGTTGATTGATTGATTGATTGATTGATTGATTGATTGATTGATTGATTGATTGATTGATTGATTGATTGATTGATTGATTGATTGATTGATTGATTGATTGATTGATTGATTTTTCGTGCAGCGTGGAGGAGTTCCCGCGCCGTGCCGACCGCGGCATGATCCGCTCGGCAATCGGCAAGGCGCTGAAGGTGTGGAGCGACGCATCCAAGCTGCGCTTCACCGAGATGGCCGCCGCGTCGAGCCGCCGCCGCAGGCCCGGCGACGAGGGCGGCGCCGACATCGCCGTGTCGTTCGCGAGGCTCGACCACGGCGACGGCTACTCGTTCGACGGGCCGGGCACCGTGCTGGCGCACGCCTTCTTCCCCGGCGAAGGCATGGGCGGCGACGCGCACTTCGACGCCGACGAGAACTGGATCACCGGCACGCCCTCCAGGGACTCCAACGGTCAGTCACGTGGAGCGGAGCCACAGCTAACGTAGGGTATTCCCAACCGCTAGATAATCGATGCTAATGGACACTTCCAGTGGGCGAACGTAACAATGTGGAACCGTACTAAATGTGCTCCAGCGAGGACTCGCGCCGGTAACGGGGCACCGCCGAGGCTCGCGCAATATCTCGCGAAAGCATTTCGGGAGCAGCCCCAAGTGTTCCTGTGTGCGCATTGAAAAACACCATTAGTTAGAGAGCCCTTGTATGCATAGAGTTTTCTACAATTTTAGTAGGAACCTCTATGCTTTCCCCAACGCCCGAACGCGTTCTTATTGTTCGTTTGCAAGCTTTCAGGCTATACGCAGAACCGTACGAGTAAGGCGGCACGGAGTGTGCGGCATTTAAGGACGTTGGTTGAGATAATGTTCGTTTAATAAAGCCAGTTACAGGCCCCTAGGAATCACGGTATAATCTGGAGTGCCCCGATTCCCCACCCGCAATACTGTCGATTGTCTACGAAATGCAGTCTTTAGTGCCACATCACCTCCCTCGAGAAAGAGCCACACGCACTTCACCCAACCCCTCTATATACAAAAAGAGACAAAACATGCTGTGCGTGTTATGGTGTAAAATACGTGATATGATACTAAGAAAATTGTACAGAAAGCATCGACAATCGCTGTCTAGAGAGTGAGAAAGACGAAGAGCAGAGAGGTTAACCAGATAAATTGTCAGGTTGGCTACTCTGCATTGGGGTATATGGTATAAGAGCAGAAAAGATGAGGAGAGAAGGAGAGAACATATGAAGAAAACCTGTCCGCAAAAACACATTAAATGCACCTGACTGCGACTATATATATAGCTTTGCAAGCAGTCTCGATGCTCCAAAAAAGAAAGAAAAAAAACATTATAGCATTTTTACAGCAAAGACAATCATGTACGAACTTGACATTCTGGACTTCTAGCCAATCCGATGAGGAAGAGTAGACATTAATCAATGCTACTCAAAGCCATAGCCAAATGAGAGTTAGTTACCATCGTGGCGTGCCGTGTGGAAGGCTGAGCATTAGATGGGTCAGTAGGGAACAGAGGTTGGTCTGCAGTCTGTCGGCGTCTATTGGGCAATGTAAGCCAGGTTAGTCCTCCCTGTTCCTTACTTTTGTCTTTCTGTCTCTTCGCAGGGCCTCTTGCAATGCCCGCTCAATCGATTTTCGTACTGTGACAGGACTGATTAAGTTACGCGCTTTCAGTATGTTATCATACCGAGTGAAAGAACAATTATCGCATCGTGGCAGTGGCACGCCGCCGGTTGATCGCAAGGGCGAGAGTAAACTTTCAACTCGCTGCGTAAAAAAGAAAAAAGAAAAAAAGACACAGGAAATAACATGGATGGCAGAATTTTTCGTCGTGTCACATATGTTCTACCTTCTGACACCATCCCTGCTTCGTTTCAAGTTCCCTCTGAATTATAACAAAGCGACTCAAAACGCACCCTTTCCTTTACTTTACTGCAAGCTGGCGGAACCTTGTTAGCAATTTATGCGTGTCCTCCGGTTTAGCAGTGCGCCAAAGCATGCCATGTAACTGTCTCGCCTCTACCGATTTCGGCCGCCGATAGCCTCGGTAAAAAAAAAAAAAGAGGGCACCACGCGCCAAACCGTCGGAGACCTACCTTCCGCTTGCGCCGCGCTCCCGCAAGGGTTGCAGAAGATAGTGCCGGCCTTTCCTCCTTTCCCTACAAGAACCGCTTCTCTCAGTTCGCGATAGCTTTAAACGCTGTTGTTGCGCGCTCAAAACTTGGGCGCGTGTCCCCAAATGAGATGATCGCGTGCACGGCGCTTCAACCTGCGTGGCTTCGTGCTGTGCCCGGTTGCGGCAGGATGCCGCGGCGACCCAGAAGCCTGGGAGCGCCGGCCGCTTCTTTCGAGCGATCCAGAGATGCCTCGGTGGGACTTCACGCCACTTAGATGTCGTTGCGCAGCGAGGCCTCGAGGGCGGCACTGGCTGTGTCCCTCGTCCTCAGCTGCTACTGCGTCACTCAATCTGCCTCGACGAGACCGATTAGAAAATTCCTACATTCCTTATGTCGTTGAACGATCCGCATATAATTAACGTTCATCCAAATGTATGCTTTTAACAGGCGGATTCCGGTCAACGCGAATTCACTGTTTCCGCCAATAAATGTGGGAGAGAGGGGGAGCGGTAGTTTAACCAGGACTGAGCCCGGTTGTCTACCCTACAATGGGAGAGCGCAAAGGGGAGGAAAAGGTAACGATCAAGGAATATGGTGGAGTTCAGGCAGGCTGGACACACAGACAAAATGGAGTGTTCAGCGCTGTCTCATAGAAAGCCACTCAGTCCGACTGACTCGGAAAAGAGTTCGTCCGAGCGTTGCGAGCTTCCAACTGCGGCTTTCTCTCAAAATTAAATTCTATATGTGCGCTCCTATAGCCGATACCAGCTATAGCTGCATAGCCTGTTGGTGCCTTCTGGAAGATGCGAACCTTCGTAACTTAAACGTTGCTAGGGAAAACACGGGGAAGGCGGAAGATGGAAATTCAAGCCGAGCAAACCGAGAACACGATAAGAGCGAGAGCCGACGTTTCGACAGGTGTACTTGTCTTTTTCAGGGCGACATATGCTTTCCTCGGACAGTATATATAGGTAGGGTTCTTCTAAAGGGGAGAGGTGGTAAGGTGGGTGTGTGAGGCAAGGACCGAGAGTGTGTTATCGGCGAGGGTGTAGAATTCAGAATAAAGGGGTGCTATGTACACGGCCGGTGGCGTGGCCGTATGTCAGCCGGCGTATCAGCGGTCGTGTTTACAGCACCCTTCTATTATCTGCTTCGCTGGAGGTCAGTGGGCTTATCGACTCTCTGAAAGAGATAATAAAAGGAGCGGCAGAAAACAGTGTTCTTGAAAAAAATTTACTGAAATGGAATAAATATATAAATAAAAAAAGAAAAGGAAAGGGAGAGAGAAATCCACTAAGCAACTAAATGCAAATAACTAAGTGTTGTTTCCTATAACTTTAAATTTGAAATTCTATTCGCTATGCTAAATTTCAAGCTATAGGCAGGAGCACTTTGTTATTTGCATTTGGTTGAGTAGTCGTTTTTCTCCTTCTTTTTTTCTTTTATTTATATATTGATTCCATTTCAGTAATTTTCTTTTTTTGACGAGCACCGTTTTCTGCCGCTCCTTTTCCTATTTCTTTCAGGGAGACGGTAGCCCACTGACCTCCAGCGAAGCAGATAATAGAAGGGTGCTGTGAACACGACCGCTGACACGCCGGCTGACATACGGCCGTGCCACCGGCCGTGTACATAGCACCCCTTTATTCTGAATTCTACACCCTCGCCGATAACACACTCTTGGTCCTTGCCTCACCTACCCGCCTTACCACTGCTCCCCTTTAGAAGAACCCTACCTATATATACTGTGCCGAGGAAAGCATATGTCGCCTTGAAAAAGAGAAGTGCACCTGTCGAAACGTCGGCTCTCGCTCTTATCGCGTTCTCGTTTTGCTAAACGTAGCTAGGAACTTTGTGTAAAATCAGTGCTCCTCTACTTCATACTGCGTGACAAATTCGCACTTGAGGCAGCGACGTTTCCGTGTGCTGCGTCTGCACTGGCACTGCCAGCTCCGACGGAGGTGCTTATCCGCGGGAGGTTACAGCACAGCACCGGCACTGACGGCGGCTGAGGGGACGATGTGACCGTTACCGCTGTCGGAGAGTTAACGCGCTCTCTAGTTTGAATTTATCTGTCCACGAATACGATGAGCGTTCGATCTCAATCCTGGCCACTACATATATATATATATGTATGTATGTATGTATGTATGTATGTATGTATGTATGTGTGTGTGTGTGTGTGTGTGTGTGTGTGTGTGTGTGTGTGTGTGTGTGTGTGTGTGTGTGTGTGTGTGTGTGTGTGTGTGTGTGTGTGTGTGTGTGTGTGTGTGTGTGTGTGTGTGTGTGTGTGTGTGTGTGTGTGTGTGTGTGTGTGTGTGTGTGTGTGTGTGTGTGTGTGTGTGTGTGAAAGTATTGTGGCTTACCTGTGTGGTTCTCACAGGAGAAGGGGAGGCGGCCGCGAAATAATTACAAAACTACACATTGAGTCATGATGGCTCTTTCGTTTACTGCTTGAGCGCATAAATTACTCTTGATGCACGGCCAATGAAGCTGTTTAAATAGCAAAGCATTAACATCCCATGCACTTGCGTCTCGGTCGTTGTACGTTAACTCGAGTTATTACTGAAGTAACGGTGCTTGTGCGTCTCCTCCGTTCGCTTTCCTCCCTTTCTTTCCACTTTACTCCTTCACATCCGACGCATTTAAGGAGTGCAAAACTCTTAAGGAAAGAAGGCTGCGACAAAGCGGATTGGAAAAGCGCTCCCCACGAAAAGCAACAAAAGGTGGCGTTTTACGATGCATTTATTGACTCTCCGCTACACACACTCGTGAACGGCTCCCCTTTAACGAGCCCTCTTTAAACGCGGAAGCGAAGCGTCGTCGAGGCACCGCGCGCGCCTGACGTGCCCTGAATGTGTGCGCGCTCGGGGGCACGGCAGACGCGGCGCCGACGACGGTTTTTCTATGCGGGAGGCGCAGCGTACGCGCCGCGAGTCGCCGGCGGGGACCCGCCTCCCCCCTCGACGAGGCGCGCGAATCCATGCTGAGTCACGAACTGCCCGTCCGTTTGTTTTCCTCCAGGTGTGCTCGCCGCGGGGCCATATGAGTAATCTGCGCAGCGACCGGCAGCGAAAGGGGAGGGGCGATTACGACGAGCGGCCGTTGGCACCGGTTTCCTCGCGGGGTTCGCTGCGTATAGGTTCGAATGCCTCACTTTTTCGTTTGTCGGACGAATTCTTACTTTCAAAACGTTTCTTGTTCGTAAGGTTTCGAAAGGGGAGGATTTTGCTGCAGACTTGATCGGCCGTTAAAAAGGCATGGGAGACGATGTGAAAGAGTATCTGGGTCGTCGGATGAGGATGAACTTCGTCCCGGTCGTTCGCCTGCTGACGATCAGGTATCGATGCCAGGATCCCGAGCGCTGGCGCGCACTGCTTCAAAAGCGACGAGCGGGTTTTCGTGAACAAAGCAACCGTTACTAGTTCTGTTCGCGACATTATACGACGCGCGAGTTTACGGCGCGGACGCGTTGTTTAATTCGCCTCATTTAACGTGGTGAAGGTGGGTGTTGTCCTCATTGACATATTTACTTGCTCGTTCTTACTATGGTGGCGGATTTCGGCACGAAGGGCCACAGCTTTAAAATTTTGTGAACAATGCTATGGAATCGCAGAAAGCGTTTCGCTTACGTTTTGAATTCACAGACGCCTTCGATGGTGCACAGAAGTAGCGGACCGCGCCTACGGCTTCGATCTCCATTCGTGTCACAACTACCAAAGCTTTTGTCGTCGCTTTTACTCGAGAGTGCCATTCAGCCACAACTACACTCTTAGTTGATGTGCGGTCACGCTACGAAATTGGGTAGGGGCCTCTTATTCTTGCTCGCGGGTGTTCGTTACTGTGCGCACTTTCGATGGCCGTCGGTCGCCTTCCGCGCTGCAACCCTTCGACATCTGTGAACGTCAACTGTATGATCGCTTAGAAAACTACTGTAGCAACACTTTCGGCTCAAGCACACCGGGGCACAACGCATGCGCACGTCAACTTTTCGCGCTGCTTGATGCAATGGCACCGGAGTCACATATGCTTCTTTAAGTGCTCCAGCGATTACATGCAACAGCAACGAGCTAAAGGAAGACGGAAGAGACACCGGCAAGTGCCACCCATGAAGTCGCTTCAAGCTCGAAGGAACTTGAAACGAATCCTCGTGCCGCAAAGCAGTTAGTCTAAAGTCAATTAGTGAAATTTTGTTAATTAGTCGATTATACATTTCGATTTCTCGCACAAGTAATGTCCGTCTCTTGGAGCAAGCCAGTTCAATGATTAGAATTGCGCACAGGTGATTCCTTAAGATTCTGCACGGTCTGAAGATTAATTCTGGCAGAACCCACCTCGTGACGAATGTCGACGTTAACGCGATTAGCACTGAAGCAATGTAGCATCACAACATGTTGACACTGCCGAAACGGGTCACGTACGAAGCGTGTACTGCAACCGGACTCCTCTCTCGACTCCTCCCTCTGGACGCGCTGCGCCATCTGGCGGCGCCGTTGCGAAGTACGTGCGCGGCGCGTGTGCGAATATATATTTAGACAACATTGTTTGGGCGTATATCACCTGGGTTTAATTCCGCCCAACACTTTATTCAAGGAGCGGCACATACCCGGTGATACAAGTTAGCGTGAAAAATCATCTGGTATTACTACTATTAGATCTGCTCATTTTCGAAATAGAGCATTAAATTCGCCCTTCAGAACCTTCGCAGCATTGCTATAATTAATGCGGACAACCTGAGACCTATCTCGCTCACATCGTGTGTGGGCAAACTAATGGAGACGATGGTGCGAGATAGGCTCTCAGAATATTTGGAAAAGCCTAAAACTTTTGCAGACACCATGTTCGGCTTCCGCCCACACAAGTCGGCACAAGACATTATTACAATTCAATCACGACATACTACAGCCAACGGAGCACGCTCACAACGACAAAGTTGTCCTGGCCTTAGATCTAAAGGGAGCTTTCGGCAACGTTAAACACAGCACTATCTTAGCACACCTCAGCGACACCCACTGTGGCAAAAACACATTTAAGTATATCAAGGATTTCTTGACGGATCGAGCCGCACTCGTCAGAATTCAAGACACTGAATATGGACCCTACGAAATGGGTACTAGGGGGACGCCACAAGGCGCTGTGCTTTCCGCGATGGTGCATCTCCCGACCCAGCTAAACGGTATTGAAGGCGTGCAGTACGCGCTGTACGCCGACGATATCACCATCTGGGCCACAGAGGGAAACATAGGGCATATGGAGGATAACCTGCAAGCAGCCGCCCACGTAGTGGATCGCTACGCAGAGGGCTGTGGACTCCAGTGTGCACCAAACAAATCAGAATTTGTGCACCTGACACCAACACCTAAGGACACCACACAAACACGTCTCTCTTAGCCTAGTGGTCCCATACACGAGGACAAGGAGCTCCGAATTCTCGGACTGTTTGTCCACAATCAAAGAAGAGTCGACACAACACTAGAAAAGCTCCGCAAGATTGGGGACCAAGTGGGCCGAATGGTCCGGCGTGTTTCCAACAAGAGAGAGGTATTACGAAGCAGGGACGCTGTGCGGATAGCTCATGCTTTCGTAACCAGCCGAATTCTATATTCGGTCCCCTATCTCCATCTGCGGAAACATGATGAAGCCAAACTCGAGGCCATCCTCCGCAAAGTTATGAAGAGGGCCCTTGACCTCCCTGTCGCAACTTCGAACACGAGAATTCTCGCTTTGGGAGTAGTGAACACCTTTCAGGAGCTCAAGGAAGCCCACCTTACCAGCCGATACACACGTTTTGCTCAGACAAAGCCGGGACGACATTTGCTGGACTGGCTCCATTTAAAACACAGCTTTCACATTCAGGAGTGGGTCCGAGTGCCCGAAATCTGGAGACGCGCCATCAAAGTTCAACCCCTCCCCACAAAGATGGATAGGTAAGACCACAGTGGTCGTCGCCAGGCGAGGGCGGACGCCTTGCAACGACACTATGGCAACAAACGCGGAGTCTTCTAAGTGGATGTGGCCGGTCCATGCCGCGGGGGGTGATATACGGCAGCGGTCACCCACGAGGAAAAGCAAGTAGATGGGCTCACTTTCAAAGCTTAGGGCTCAACACATGCAGAAGAACTAGCTATTGCTCTAGCTGCCTCTGACCCCCGGTCTCCTTATATCATAACCGACTCGCGCGGGGTTTGTCGAAACTATGAAGCTGGTTGGATTACCCCACTAGTGGAATGAATATTGGAGAACTATAGCAACGGGGGAATTGATCCTACCCCCCATTGCCTGGTATGGACTCCGAGCCACCAGGGCCTAGCAGGGAATGAAGCCCCGAACACGGCGGCGCCCGAGCACTCATCTACCGGACGTCCCAGTTAGATCATGAGTACCTGGAATCCGAAGGCAGTAGAATGTCTTGTTACATTCAAAGATATCACGACCTTTTACAAAGAAAGACATAGCCAGTATCCAACTCCTGCAATAGAGCTTGGCAAGCTAGGCTAATGAACGCATCTTGATCCGACTTTTCACTAACACTTTATTGTACTTGGCAATCTTGAAATATTTCGAGTGTTCCTTCACTGGCAAGTGTCAATACCGTGGGGTGGCGGCTGACACCTACCATATGGTTGGGGCTTGTCAGCAAAATTCAACTCTTTCCTTGAACCCTAACCCAATCCGAGAGGAGTGGGAGCCGATGCTGATCGGTTACTCGGACCTTCAGGTCCAAAACGCCTTGATCCAGAGGGCCAAGCTGGCGGCTCGTACCAATGGGGACCCGGAATAGGGACTCCACCCATTGCGGAGCCCCTTAAGGGCTCCATCTCTCTTTTTGTTTTAAATAAAGACTTTAAAGCAAGCAAGCAAGCAAGCAAGCATTGCCATAGCGCAACGAAACAGCCAGTCAAATATGTCATCAGTGTCCATTTTTTGAGGATGTCGAGCAGAGTGGCGTCGTTAACACAAATATGCGAAAGTGAGGTGCGACTCGGCGATTTCTCTGGCGAGCCGCGGCAGGGAGAGGCTCGTCGCAGCAAAACGCGTAGCCGCGAGAGCAAGCTCCCCTGCAGTGCAGTGGGGAAAAAGAGGCTCGGCCGTTCTTCCGCAACAAGGACAAGAATGCCGCCGGAATTTGGGGCTCCATCGAACCAGACAACGAGATTTTGAGGAGAGCGCCCGAGGACCACCCAGGAATTCGCATTCTTCGGCGCTCCCTCCCGATCGAGCCATGCAACCGCTTCAAGCTAGCCACCTTTGTCGGCCTCCCGGCGTCTGTGCAGTCTTCTTGCGACGGGGCTTTATAGCCGCGCGTTTATACACTCGGATTCCTTCTTCCTGCTCGTCAGCGATACTCGATGCTCTTTGTCTTCCTTCTTCCCGGATGGGGAACGCCATAGGGCGACGAGTGGAGCGATTCGGGTCACCCGAGGGAGCGGTTTTTGTGAACAGGCGAACGAATCCGCACCGTAGCATTCCGTACCGTACCGTGCCTATCCACTGTACGGAGCCGCTTGAACTTGGCTCACCGGGGAAAACACTTGAAGAACCGTGGCGTTGACGCCATTCAAGGTCGATACGTTTTTAGCGTGCGCTGCCGTAAGAACACGCACGGCTTTTCTGTTAAGCGAGCGAACGCAGCGTGACACGCGGCGTCGTTGGCGGAAACTGCACAGGTGACACGCGTCAGACAGCGAGGAGACCATTGCTACACAACAGACAAAAATAAAACTCGGCGGTCGTGCAAAATCCGCCAGACGTATTATAGTCCTCGACATTTCTTCTTACGTTTTGACTTGACAGTCGCTGCTTCTGTACATTGCTGGTCAAGGACAGACACCAGTATACTGTCCACGAAGGTCGGGTAAATGCGTCAACGAAATGTTATTTTTTTTTAATCAATTTACGCGTATGTCATTCGGCGCACTAGGAATCGCGCACGACAACGGTTTGCACACGACGCGTGTCGTTACACGGGAACGTCTAACCCTAACGCCAGGTGAATTCTTCAGAAAAAGAAGTAATACAGTAGAGAGTTTTAGAATAGGGGCCCCAAACGTTTTGGGGCCCCAAAGAAATAGCGTCGACGCCACTGCGCATGCGCAAGACGCAAACTCCGTTTGGGTTTTGCGTTGGGAACGCTATTTCACCGATTTAGCGGGAGCCCAAATAGCGGCCCCAAAAGCTTTGCGTCGGCAAACATGGCGGCACCCATCGAAGCGACGGCTCTAACCTAGCACAAAACTGGGTTCGATTCGCGGTAACGCGTGAAGTTCGCAACCTAGGAGAAGTGAATGCGGTTATCGCTTTCTCTCAACTAGCGTGTGTTATTAAGATTGACTCATTAGACGCCGCTGATTTTGAATTCGATTGTGGATTTTATGGCTCGTAGGCCTAACACGGCTAAGCTTGGCTGGTGAAGGCTAGTAAAATTGGTTTGCTCAAAACTAAGCGCAACTAATTGTTTGCTGCTTACAGAGAATAACCTCTAAATTGTACTTAAACGCGAATACACGCAAGTAAAAATTATTATTCCTATCATAAAATGGTATATATTATTTAATTATTTCTAATAGTTTTTCTTTGACGCCGTAGTGGCGCTGTCAGCGCAAGACGCTATCCGCAAACGTCAAACCCTATTCTAAAACTCTTCACTCCTACGTGCCCCAACGCTAACACCCGCAAAGCTCTTTGGGGCCCCAAACTATTGGGGCCCCTATTCTAAAACTCCCTAGTAACTTTCTACGCGCATCCTTCAGATTGTTTCTATGTTATGTTTTTACGATCTCTAAGTTTCCTGGAAGAATATTATAAATTATAGACAATGGTAGATTCGAAGTACCTATCGAAAAACGCGTGGACAGCCCATACAAACAACATGAGCGTATTCTTTTCTGTATAAAAAAATTTTTATAGATATTTAAAATAAATCTGTACACAGGTTCCAGAGAGTGTTCGAATAAACTTTCTCAGCGGATGTATAGGCGTGCCGTGGAAATTGTCTATAGAGAGTGCACGAACGCCATAGACAGATGCGTGTAGGCTTTACTGCGGTTTCTCTTCTTTTTTCGTATAACCTCGTCAAGCTTCTCCGACACGCTTTCTGTAAGCCTAGCTTCAACCTCTTCGTTGATAGAGAAAATTGACTCGTTGTGTGAGGACCTTTCTTTTTTCTTCTTTTTTCGGCGCACGTGGCTGTCATATGTTTCAAAATTTTTCGAGAAGCCGTTCGAGCATATTTTGTTTCTTTTTTCTGCGCATGGCGAACAACACTTCTGGCCCTCTAAACGGCACTATCGCTTTCTCACAGTAGTTCACAATTTCCCGTTTCTCGTGTTCCTGTTTTCATTTTCGTTTTACTACTTATATTTTCTTTAACTTTGTTTTTTTTTTTTCTCTCAACGAATAGAGTCGCCGTTTAGGTGTTCGGCCACAGACGACTCTCACTCGCTTGCGCCGTTTGTTGTCCGCAGCCGGCGCCCTTCGACAAAAGTGGACAGACAGCGCTACAGCCTGTCTCACCAATTCAGTGCACTGCAGTGAAAGCTGGAGGTAGCGTCGGCAAGCGAGGTAGTACGGAAAGTTAGGCCGAGTAGGAGCGGCTGAGCGTCTTGCTCGTTCTCTGTCCTTGACTCTCCCGTTCGCGGCGCCGACAAAACGGAAGGGTTACGCAAGGATTAGCGCCGGAGTGTGCGTTAGCCCCTTCGAGACGCGCTGCCCGCTGTCGCCGTTCCCGATTGGGCCGACGCGTCGCGCGCAGCTTTCGCCGCACTGCACGGAGGCCGTGAGGCGGAGTATAACCGGCCGACATCCGGCATTTTTTCTTTTTACACTGGTCGCCGCCTTCGCCTCGTGCTGTCAGGATGCCGTCGTCGCGCGCGGGGCAAATGTCTTCCTTCCCGAAGAGCGACGCGTCAAACTGGACGTGTAACGGATGGTGTCTGCCATCCAAGGGGACCCGACTGTCGCACTCCATCGATTGACGGAGCCGTACGCGCGAGCAAAAGTGCCCGCATCTTTTGCCAGCCCATATTCCAAGTTGGTTTTGTTAATTTGTTTATTTTACGCGTACGTACACTTTACGCTGTCTAAACTTGCCTCTCATCTCAAATATCCGCGTCATCTTTATGTTTTTTCTCTCTTTCTCTTTCTGTAGCCACGGGCTCTCTCGTGCGGCTGCGGCCTTGCAGCATTACTTTTACCTCTCAAGCAAAACAAAAATTTGAAATGAGAAAAAGAAAAGGAGAACAGCTCAGGCCTTACGTTCCGTCGTTTGCAGTCACGATGTGTCTTTTTTTTCCCTCTCCTCTGCAAAACAAAGAAAGAACGCAGTGGTGGTAACACAAATAC
This sequence comes from Dermacentor variabilis, assembly GCF_050947875.1. Classification (NCBI taxonomy): domain Eukaryota; kingdom Metazoa; phylum Arthropoda; class Arachnida; order Ixodida; family Ixodidae; genus Dermacentor; species Dermacentor variabilis. The sequence continues at coordinate 22,581,621 of NC_134570.1, read as the reverse complement.
GAAGCAGCCCGATAAAATAAATGCCCGAAACAAACATATATCTTTAAACCCGATGCAATAAGTTGCATTGGACGGTGAGATGACGGCACGTGTTTCGAATTGAAAAGAAATAAGGAAATGTGTGCCACAGAAACACACAAATATGCTCAACTACAAGGGTAAGGCTACCGAATGCTTTTTGCACACCAAAGAAGCGGTTCGTGAAAAAAGAAGTGTAGTCGGGCAGAAGACGCATTACTGCTTTACTGCGGCTAGCACCCAACGAACACGGTATACATGTGCACAGAAAGAGAGAAAGGGAAGCCAAAGGAAAGGCAGGCAGGTTGATGAAGTCACAATATGGTTTGGCATCCTTTGCTAGATGCAATCGGTATAGAAGTCAAAGTACGAAGAAAACTCAGTATATCGTTTCAGTCTTTCGGAAAACTTTGTCGGAAAGGTCTTCTTTCTCTGTTCGTAAAACCGTCTTAAATTGTCGCGACATGCGATTGTCTCATATATAAACCACGTGCTGCACAAGCATGTCTGCCAGCCATGCCAGTGCGAAACACAGAGACGTTTGTAAACGCCATGCCGAGCCACAGTCAGTGCCGGAGCGTTGATGGTAGTCGTCGCAAGGCTTAGAGGTAGGTGGAGCTTCAGACGAGCATCGAAGGCAACGGAGACATCAATTTGTCAAGGCAAGTCTACTAAGACAAAGAAAACTTATGAAGCATATTGAGCAGTCACTGCATGTAGCGTGGCTTCTTTAAACTAGGATGGCGATATATCGGTCACCATATAACGGGCATGATAGGCGACTTTGTTCATTAGCTCATTAATTACCGATAAATTGTGTATGTCACCTTTCGTGTGCCCAACAAGTAGGTATATTATATCTGGCCAAAAATACCTCTGTGTAATCGCCGCGAGAAAGAAGCGACTTGTAATGTCTAAGCCAGACCGCATCTACGCGTGCGTAATAGAGGCACAGTATTTTGGTTTGAGAAGCGTTGTTCATATTAATTACGATATTGCTGAAAACTCACATAACAGGCTCATCTTGATGAGGCGACGTTGCTATCTGAAGAGCGAATAAGGCTGTATTGAGGAAACTGCGATTTCTTCTCGCTACTTTATACGAGCAAAGAGAAAAAAGAAGGTAGCGCGTGCCCTCATAAATTTTTGCATCTTATTGGCGCATTTTCTTTTTTTTTTTTTGCATTTGATAAGGGCATGACGCAGTAGGCGAGGAGTTCTTAAATTTAAAAAAACGAGTGCGGAACGCTTTTTTTCTTTAAGCGCGAGAACAGACACAACGCAACACAAAAGACAGAACAAGCAAACTTACAGGAACATTAAAAAATAATATGTCCGATGTCTGTAGGCTGTATATCCGAATGAATATTACTGTCGGCTTCACACCCACCCTTGCGTCTCATGTCACCCGTCCCAAGATTTTACCGCAGGCGTTACACTTGCAGCTTGCATTCGTTGCTTACCCCATTTCTCGCGCACATGGAAAACATTACTTTTTTTCTCATCGCTTGTTAATCCTACGATATTGACACGTGTACTTTTACTATATACTATTTTATTTTATTCGATTACCTCAAGGACTCCTAGTCAAGAGGTATTACATGAGGTGTGTACATTCACATCTAATGCGCGGCGAAGTAATACGCACGGCGCCGGTATACACACAGGTAAATGATATTCATTTAAAAGACGTTTCAACTCCCGATTGATTGTGAATAAGGCTCGCGGTTGGGGAGTGGTAACATATTTTAATTTCATACAGTTTTGCCTCGGTCGGCGCTATGTGTATTCATTGCTATGATGTTCCCATACGAGACGGGATCCTGTCAGACACTCGGCCACATGGTATACACTGCTGTGCCAAAGCACCGAAGTACTTGCGTAAGTGGCGCAAGGCTAAGCTGGCGCTCACAAAAATCTCTTACGCTAGAGTTGTTCGTAAGAGCGAATTCCAGCCGATCCTGATGCCGGGCATACCATTAGCGAAGGCGGCCAGCCGGTGACAAAGAGCCCTTTCCAACAAAAAATCTTGAGCGAGTTCAGCCTCTGGTTTTTCATCTGCCTCAGTGCTGCAACAATTGCGACAGATGATGTGCTCTAACCCTACAGTTCTTTTTTTTTTTACTTGAGTGTAGAAATGCAAGTAAGAGAAAGATAAGGGCTTTTCGCGAAATGTCAGGCCTGAAAAGAAGCGCTCCGTTTGACTTATGCGTCTCAATACCACAGCCACCCGGCTTTGTGACGTGAAGGGCGCAGCTGAAGCGCCTGTTTGGATCGGACTGCTGGTACGATCTGTTGGGAACTCGGCGCTGACGCCCGTGGTTGTACCTGGGTCGCAAGCCCCAAGGGTAGCGTTGGCCTGGCGGCCTGGGGTACAACTGGAAGCATCCGAAGGTCCCGGCAAAGCATGAGTCGACTGGTAACAACGAAACAACTTGTTTATTTTAACATCGCAAAGAGTTGGCGGTCAGGTTTGACCGTAGTAGAGAGACGGGAGAGCACTTCACTCAACAGAAGAAATCGGAGCCCTCCTCTTGGCGTCCGGGGGCAGCTGTTTTTATACTCTCGCAGTTGAGGGCAAGAAGGAACCCCTCAAAAGACGAGCACGTGAATGTACAATGGGCTAATGGTGACGCACACTGTCGTGGCGCTGCGCACGATCTCGTAGCACCCTGTCGTGGCGCTGCGCACGATCTCGTAGCACCCCGTCGTGGCGCTGCGCACGATCTCGTAGCACCCTGTCGTGGCGCTGCCGGTCGGACACAATGACTGTAACGAGAAGATGGTCCCTGCTTTGGCATCGCCTGTTTCGGGCACAATGACTGGAACGAGATCCCTGCTTTGGCATCGCCTGTTTCGGGCCCAATAACTGGAATGAGATCCCTGCTTTGGCATCGCCTGTTTCGGGCACAATGACTGGAACGAGATCCCTAGGCGGTCGCATCGCCGCAGACGCGCCTGGAAACACCTGGCGATGAGTGTTGCGGCGACGACGATCGGGCCAAAATGTCTGCCGCCCCGCCGCAGTCGCGCCGGCAAAACCACGTGTCGCAGGCGAAACGCAACAGACCGCCCCGCCGGGGGAAGGAGATCCCGATGGACAGGGGACTGCATCCGCTGTCCGGAGGGATGTCGCTCGATGATGCTCATAACCGAAGTCGGGCGTCCCTTGACGTTTCTTGAGCGCAGCGCACAGAGAAGGCCTCGTTCTCTCGTTCAGGTTCGCACGGGACACTGCAAAGTGACTTCGGGAGAGTTCACATTTTTGTTCTCGTTCCCGGCAAGCGTTAGAACTACGCTGAAAACTCAACCGCTCAGTCAGCAAGCACGGCACAACCCTCACTAAGCCCTGCCAGGCTCTTTCCCCTTTTTATACCACTGCCTAGTTCCTTACAGTAGTCTAGCATCACTCAGAACGCGTCCACAAATTGAAAAATTGCACTAGAAAGCATATCATCACTTTGAAACACTAAACAAAAGCAATATGTTAAAAAAAATCCTGCCTCAGGAAGAAAAACATCAGTAACAAACAATTTTGAGGCTGATTCCTACGTTAGGGGCTTCGACTTAAGCCATCGGCGTTACCGTTGAGACTCCCCTTTTTGTAACGCACCTCAAAGGAATATTGTTGTAAAGCGAGGCTCCAGCGCAGGAGGCGGCCATTTTTGGGAGAGATGGTCTGCAGCCATTGGAGAGGGCAGTGATCCGTCTCAATGATAAACCTCGAGCCGGCTAGATAGCATGACAATTTCTGAACGGCCCACACGAGACACGCACACTCTTTCTCGGTGGCGCTATACGCCTGCTCACGACTGGTCAGCTTACGACTAGTATACAGGACGGGGTGTTCTACTTCTCCATTTTCCCGTTGGCACAGTACAACGCCCATGCCTCGCTCACTAGCATCGCACTGAACAATGAACCCTTTTGTATAGTCTGGCGATCGTAGCACAGGCTGGCTTGTTAGGGCACTCTTTAGGGCGCTAAAAGCTCTTTCCTTTGTCTCGTCCCAGACGACTGTTTGAGGCTCCGTCTTTCTTAGAGCATCCGTCAGGGGAGCCGCGATATCAGAGTACCTAGGGATGTACCTCTGATAGTAGCCGGCGACACCTAAGAACGACCGAATATCGGTCTTGGTGCGCGGTTGCGGAAAGTCTCGCACAGCGGCCACTTTTATTTCAGAGGGGCGGCGACGACCCTGACCAATCACGTGACCGAGGTAGACAACCTCGGCCTGTGCTAACTGGCACTTAGGAGCCTTGACTGTCAAGCCCGCTTCGCGCAGGCGGGTTAGCACTGCCCGCAAGTGTGCCATATGCTCAGACCAGGATGCGGAGAATATCGCTACGTCGTCTAGATACGGTAAAGCGAATTCTTGCTGTCCCCGCAACACTTTATCCATGAGGCTTGAAAAACAGTATGGCGCGTTCTTCAAACCAAAACTCAACACTTTAGGACGGAATGTTCCCATTGGTGAAATGAACGCCGCATACCTACTAGCCTCTTCTGTAAGTGGAACCTGCCAATAACCCCTGACAAGATCTAGGGTGGAAATAAACTGAGCGCTACTAATTTTCTCAAGGCGCTCCTCGATGTTAGGGATCGGATAAATTTGATCCTTAGTGATGGAATTAAGCCTGCGGTAGTCGACGCAAGGACGAGGTTCCTTGCCCGGTACCTCAACTAAAATCAAAGGGGAGGTATAATCACTCTCACCTGCCTCAATAACACCGAGCTGTAGCATTTTCTTTACCTCAGCCTTCATAATATCGCTCTGGCGGGGTGACACCCGATACGCCTTGGATCGTACTGGCTCTGTGGAGGTAAGTTCTATATCATGAGTAAGTACAGAAGTCCTACCAGGCCTCTCAGAGAACAGACCTTGAAACTCTTGTAATAGCTGGTGTAGTTCGGTTTTCTGCTCGGGCGACAGCGGTGCTTTACTGATAAGGTCACTAATGACTTGACCGGTGTCTTCCCTGTTCGTCACTGAGCCTAGTCCTGGAAGCTCGACTGGAAGCTCTTCAGGAACGTTTATCATCATGCACACCACTGCTTCCCGTTGTCTATAAGGTTTGAGCAGATTACAGTGGTAAACTTGCTGTGCTTTCCGCTTTCCTGGCAGACTTACCACGTAGTTAACGTCCGACAGTTTCTGAACAATTCGTGCTGGGCCCTCCCACTGCACGTCTAGTTTGTTGTTTAGCGATGTGCGCAATATCATGACCTCATCGCCAACCTCAAAACGACGGGCCCTGGCTGTCCGATCATAATAAACCTTGGCCCTCTGCTGGGCCTTTGTCATTGCTTCACCTGACAACTCCTGTGCCCTTCTTAAGCGTTCGAGGAGCTTAAGTACGTACTTCACCACGACTGGGTCGTCGCCCCTACCTTCCCATGATTCTCGAAGCATGCGAAGCGGAGATCGAAGCGAGCGACCGTACACCAGTTCAGCTGGCGAAAACCCCGTAGCCGCATGCGGCGCGGTCCTTAAAGCAAACATCACCCCAGGCAGACACAGCTCCCAGTCAGTTCGATGTTCAAAACACAACGCTCTCAACACGCGCTTCATGACGGAGTGGAGCTTCTCAACGGAATTCGACTGTGGGTGGTACACTGAGCTGTGTAACAGCTTTACCCCACACCTTTCGAGAAAAGTTGTCGTCAAAGCGCTAGTAAACACTGTGCCCTGATCTGATTGAATTTCTGCAGGAAAACCAACTCGCGCAAATATGGACAGTAGTGCATTAACTATCTCAACTGAGCTGAGTTCTTTAAGCGGCACTGCTTCAGGGAACTTTGTCGCTGGGCAGATCACAGTCAAAATGTGTCTGTACCCCGTGGCTGTTACCGGCAGAGGTCCCACAGTATCCATAACGAGCCGTCTAAAAGGCTCCGTAATGATAGGTACCAATTTCAACGGCGCCCTCGATTTGTCCCCTGGTTTGCCCACCCGCTGACAAGTGTCACATGTCCTCACGAAATGGTCTGCGTCCCGAAAACACCCTGGCCAATAGTACTCTTGCAAGAGACGGTCCTTAGTTTTCTTAACTCCTAGGTGTCCGGACCACGAACCCCCATGTGACAAGCGCAACAGATCCTGACGATAGCATTGAGGCACGACCAGCTGATCGAACTCCACTCCTCTTCGGTCTAGATACTTCCGGTACAGGACTCCACCTCTTTCCACAAAACGCGCAGTTTTCCTGGCGATACCTTCTTTGACATTGCAGCGCACGTTTTCCAGGCTGCCATCCTTTTTTTGCTCGGCTATCAAAGCCGACCGGCTGACTTTTAGCAACCTATCAAGTCCGTCTGACGTAGGCGCGATGAGCAAATCAGTAGATAGCTCTTCTAACTTTCCCGAATCGGGATTTTCCTCTCCAGTATCTGGCGCCTTCAACGCTACAGACTCAATTTTATTCAGTTCGGGCGTGCTCTGAATATCAGCTTGCTGCGCCTCTGACCCTTTTTCGTTGTTTGATAACGTCGGCCCCGCAACTACCGCCTTTGCAGCGAGCTCCCGAACCTTCGATCTGGTTAAGGCCTGAACACTAGCTTCACCAAACAAAAGCCCCTTCTCGCGCAGGAGGTGATCGGACCTGTTTGAAAATAGGTACGGGTACTGGGGTGGCAGCATAGATGACACTGCCGCCTCCGTCTCAAGCGCTCCGAAAGGTCCTTCAATAAGCACTTTTGCTACTGGCAGACACACGCTATGAGCTTCCACGGCTTGCTTGATCCACGCGCACTCGCCCGTGAACATATGGGGTTCTACGTAAGACGGGTGAACTACATCCATCGTAGCTGCGGAATCGCGAAGCACTCGGCACTCTTTCCCGTTCACGAGGAGGTCTCGCATGTAAGGCTCGAGAAGCTTCATGTTCTCGTCAGTGCTGCCTATTGAAAAAAACACAACTTTTGGTGTTGTTTCCGGACACTGCGCCGAAAAGTGACCCGGCTTCTGGCACGTATAACACAAGCGCGCTCGCCTCATCTCGAACCGCTTTCTGCGTTTGGCTGCCGCCGTCTCTTTACGTTTGGTCGGACTGCTTTCGCTCGCATCCGCACTACGCGTGTCCCCCTTTAATCTCATGGGCGTGAACTTCGGCCTCTCAAACTTCGAGCCAAATTCACCCTTTTGACCGTCCTTAGCTCCGCGAGCTCGACGCGTCACAAACTCCTCGGCTAGCTCAGCGGCTCTAGCCACCGTACTCACGTCTGGCCTATCCAAGACCCAGTATCGCACGTTCTCCGGTAACCGACTATAAAACTGTTCTAGCCCGAAACACTGCAGAACTTTATCGTGGTCACCAAACGCTTTCTCTTCTTTGAGCCACTCCTGCATGTTCGACATAAGCCTATACGCAAACTCTGTATATGACTCACTTCTGCCTTTCTCATTTTCCCGAAACTTCCGACGGAACGCCTCCGCAGACAGCCGGTACTTTTTTAGCAGACTCGATTTTACTGTGTCGAAATCCTCTGCCTCCTCTCTATCCAAGCGAGCGACTACGTCGGCCGCCTCGCCGGGTAACAAAGTGAGCAAGCGCTGTGGCCACGTTTCCCGAGAGAACCCCTGCTTCTCGCACGTTCGCTCAAAGTTAACCAGGAACAAACCAATGTCCTCTCCAAGCTTAAACGGCCGCATCAGGTCAGTCATTTTGAACAATACGCGTTCTCCTGCACCGTGTGCCTGACTTCCATTACGAGCGCGTTCCATCTCTACCTCAAGACGCTTCATTTCCAAAGCGTGTTGACGGTCACGCTCTTGTTGCTCTCGCTCTTTCTGTTCTTTACGTTCACGCTCTTCTTTTTCTTTCTGTTCTTTACGTTCGCGCTCTTCTTTTTCTTTTTGCTCTTTAAGTTCGCGCTCCTGTCTTTTTGCAGTCTCTCTCTCTTCAATGGTCTCAAGGCATTCCGACAGCTCGTCATCCTCAGCCTCTAACTCAAGAATAGCCTTTATCAGTTCCGGTTTTCTTAGTTTGTCTGAGACATCCAGACCCAACTCTCTTGCAAGCTCCAACAATTTCGGTTTGCGCAACGACTTCAAATCCATGGCTGCTCTGAATGCTGCTTTCTCTACTGCTTACTATTGTCTTGCCGCAACTAACCCGGCCGCAACGACAACCACAACTACCAGCTCTGTTTTTGACACTAACAAAAGCCTGGCAAAGCTCAGAAGAAGAAAGTCCCGCACTCACCAAACCTCGCAGGCAGGAATTCCGCGCAGTCGTTCCGCTGCAGGCAACCAGTCGTCACACAGGGCTCGTTGCACTGCTCCCGGATCGTCGTTGAGCTGCTCAGCATACTGTCAACTGCATCTCTTTGCTGCTGGCCTCCGTTGTCGCGATCTCACCGCTGGCAGACAGTTGTTTGAAGTCGTAGGCGATCTCACCGCTGCCAACCAGATGTTTGGATCGGACTGCTGGTACGATCTGTTGGGAACTCGGCGCTGACGCCCGTGGTTGTACCTGGGTCGCAAGCCCCAAGGGTAGCGTTGGCCTGGCGGCCTGGGGTACAACTGGAAGCATCCGAAGGTCCCGGCAAAGCATGAGTCGACTGGTAACAACGAGACAACTTGTTTATTTTAACATCGCAAAGAGTTGGCGGTCAGGTTTGACCGTAGTAGAGAGACGGGAGAGCACTTCACTCAACAGAAGAAATCGGAGCCCTCCTCTTGGCGTCCGGGGGCAGCTGTTTTTATACTCTCGCAGTTGAGGGCAAGAAGGAACCCCTCAAAAGACGAGCACGTGAATGTACAATGGGCTAATGGTGACGCACACTGTCGTGGCGCTGCGCACGATCTCGTAGCACCCTGTCGTGGCGCTGCGCACGATCTCGTAGCACCCCGTCGTGGCGCTGCGCACGATCTCGTAGCACCCTGTCGTGGCGCTGCCGGTCGGACACAATGACTGTAACGAGAAGATGGTCCCTGCTTTGGCATCGCCTGTTTCGGGCACAATGACTGGAACGAGATCCCTGCTTTGGCATCGCCTGTTTCGGGCCCAATAACTGGAATGAGATCCCTGCTTTGGCATCGCCTGTTTCGGGCACAATGACTGGAACGAGATCCCTAGGCGGTCGCATCGCCGCAGACGCGCCTGGAAACACCTGGCGATGAGTGTTGCGGCGACGACGATCGGGCCAAAATGTCTGCCGCCCCGCCGCAGTCGCGCCGGCAAAACCACGTGTCGCAGGCGAAACGCAACACGCCGAGTTAATGCCTACTACAAAGTTCCTGCCAAACTGCCGGAAAATTAGCTCTTGCCGCGCCGAGGGCGCCAAGAGCTATACGAGAGCACCCCACCCCCTCCTTCAGTCGGCTGCGAAAGAAGCACATACAGTTCGAGAAAGAAGAGTGATAGAAGAGCGAAATGGAGTTTTCGGGATCACCAGTAGACGGTGCGCATTTAGGTCACGTTTGTCGAAGGAGCTCCAGCGCCTATTGCGCGTTTCCTCGCCTCTGTCGTGTGGCATTTTTTGTTCGCCTTTCTACGCTGGCTCTGCTTCCCGGCGCGGTTTGTCAACGTTTCGCAATATCGCGCACGCTTTCTTTCTGGCCAGCTGCGTTCTCTGCTGCGCTAAAATTCGCGGACGTGATTTAGCGCGGTGTACTTGTGCTTGGATGGCTACTTCGCTAGAGGTTGGTGGCGAGCATTCTTGTGTTTTTCTTTTCGTGCGAGGAAGCTCTAAAAAAGATTTATTTTATCCCGGTTGCCCTCAGTTTGTGCAGTTAATTCGACGACTTTCTAACACCAATCTATTATCTTGAAAACCTAACCAGAGTTAGGCTGACCGCACTTGACACTTGACCACACTTACCCGCTTGACCAAGCCCTAGCTCGCTTGCTCAGTTGCTCACAAAATGAAAAACGTAACCCCCCACCCGCCCCCAAACCCCGAAGCACACTAATCTCCCCGCACCTCTCCTCATTTAACGAAGGCGGTTAGATTGCGCGCAGCGTACCACTTTCTATCTTTATTTTCGCCGTCACTTTTGCGTGTGTATGTTCTAGAAAAATTTACCTTATCGAATAGGATACAAAGATTAAAAAGAAAGGCTAGACGCCTTAAATATCAAATATTTTTACACTTTCACATATTGCAAAAAGGAGAGACGCAGACTGGAAAAGAAGAATGCATTGAAGCTATACGATAAACAATGTGTCCGTCAATGCTCCTAACGCATCCTATTCAGCAGGGCAGTTGGTTAATGAGAAAAGACTAAAAGATGGTCACATCTAGTGTGATCGTTTGCATCGACCCACATAAAACAAAGGCTGATATGCCATGTCTCAGAATTCGCTTAGTTATATCGCTGACTATCGCTAACTTAAGACTCAAGATTATTGTTTGTATTATTTGAAAGGTCTAAAGTGACACCGCGGCACCCCATGTTGTATTAGCAATGTAAACAACGGCAGGTATCGGCTTAAAAACAAGCATTCAGCACAAATTGAGAGAGAGAGAGAGAGAGAGAGAGAGAGAGAGAGAGAGAGAGAGAGAGAGAGAGAGAGAGAGAGAGAGAGAGAGAGAGAGAGAGAGAGAGAGAGGGGGGGGGGGGGGGGGGAGGGAGGTTAACCAGGTAACAATATCCCCAGGCAGGCAGAAGAGAAACCTCCTTCGTTAGATAACACAACAATGCCTCGTGCAGCAAAGTTATTTGCAACTAAACTTTTAGGATTATATATGCATTTGTTGCTCAGTTTCATTAGAATTTGAACTGGACGCATTCGTCGCTTTCACAAGCAAAAATACTGCACATTCTATTGACGAAACTTTCAGGTTTCAAGTTCTCGAATTGAATAAGAATGCGTCAACGGACCCCAGTCGATCTCTATTCGTATTCTCCGAACACTCTCACATCACTAATATTTTTTTGTTCACAAGCTAAATGCCTTTGTGGGCGTGACGGCGTCGAGAACGCAAACGCATGATCGCCGCCGGCACCCTTTTCTGAACGTTTATTTTGCTGCTCTGATTGGCTCAGATGCGGGTCACGCTCTTTCTGACCGACTTGAATGGGAAAAATTGATGGAATTATTGCACACGACGGATTTCAACAGTGTCTGGAATATCGACTCAGTGCAAGATATGCGCTAAACCTTCCTGGACGCACAAAAGTGGAGCGATGTTGCACTGTGTTTTTCATTGGTCTCGTCTTTTTACTACATTTCCTTTTTTAGTTCGCACACGTGAGTACATGTTGTCAAACGTCTACTCGTGACCCTTACGTCACCGTTGGCACACATTCAAATCATCGACCTCTTTTAGCTTATGCACATCGCAGTTATATCGAAGCATGGTCTGAAAATCTTCCTGTGGTGCATTTACTCGCTTTGAATCTGGAAGCAAGCGATCATAAATATTTTTTGCTAGGCCTCGAAACAAACGATTATATTGAAGAAAATACTTCACTCGTGCACCACGCTGAACAGAATTTCGAACGATGAAATTACAGAAGGACGGTTTGCCGGGCGAGTTTCATGGTATTCTATTCTTGAGGCAAATAGCACTAAGAAAACTGCGCCACATAAAGGAAGACGAGCACAGCGCTGACTATCAGCCGAAGCATTTCACTGAAACTGTTTCAGTTGCGCAATTGTTCTTGTGCGATTTAACGTGCGTGTCTTTTTTCTTCTTTTTTTTTCCCGTACTGTTGGCCACAAGGCCGTTACAGGGTGGGTTTAAGGCAACACAAATAAAAACTAGGCGCTACGACAACAAAGTTAGATATTTCATTAATATGATTCAGTTTATAGTGAGCACTATATCCGTCTTCGTTTCTGTCGTGTAATTTTTCTCTTGCGGCTTCTCTCAATAAAATTAACCTAGTGGGTTAACCTATCCACGCGTTCTTTTTTTCTTTTTTTCTTGCGCGTTCTTCATTTGACGCGACAAGTAGCGTAGGGATTACTTTCAGGCGTCAACATTTTTTAGCAATAAAAGCTTGCGGAAGGTTGGCGCGGCAGCATGACGAGAATTAGCGAGGTCTGGCGAGATGTCGAGACACGTTCGACCTTCACAGCTACTTGCCGGGTGCAGCAGCATGCAAACGAGAACGTGAGCATTATAGTAACGATGGCTTTTAAAGGAAAACCCAAGAGAAAATTTATATCAGCTGGTTTAGTAAATTAACTGCCCTGCTACATCACGCCCGGGAAAGAAAGCCACTGTTACCGTGAGGACGGGCTCGACAAGACGGAAAAGGCGCAAAAACGAAGGAAAAGGGTGGGTGGCGGCGCCACCATGAAGTTCCCGCACCTAATCTAACTGCTTACACGAAAAAAAGTAATTGAATTACAGTAAGCGTTATTGAGTAAAAAAAAAAAGTAATCGATCACTTAGAAAATGACCAAGAATGTAATTATTCACAGGTAAATTGTTATGCACGAGGAACATTCGCGTACATTTGCGTCTTTCTTTCGCACTCTTTCCATCGTTCGGTGCGTTCAATTAGTAATTGCTTAACAACGCCATATATCGCAGTCTCAAGGCCAAGCCTTACTGACACGTAAGCCCTCCGAAACGGTCAACCAGCTCGGCCGGGCCGTGACGTCCTAGATTATGGCGGCGTCTGCTCGGGCTCACTTAAACTATTATCGATAAGTGTGGACGACACTGCACTCTAGAAGAGTCAAAGACTGAACTTTACAATTTCGAGAACATTTAATGAGCCCAAATGGCTCGAATATTCGAAAATAATTCGAAACGCGCTGCGTCACGCTGACATATTACCAGAGCTGGGATTTATGGCACAAATTTCAAGAAATTGAATTTTGATGTTCATTGCCTTCTAATGATCAACCTTTGTTACCGCGAAATTAATTAAAATGCAGTTTTAGAAGCGTACTTAATTAGTGTAAACTGATCTACAGTGCTTCTCGTTAGTAACAAAAGAGGAAGAACCACAGTAACTATACCTCACTAACTGTGGACGTAAAGGAGGTGAGAAATGGCGAGGGCACCCGGGAGCGTTTTGCATCAGCAAGGCCACAGAAGTTGCGCGGTACGCCGCATCCAACAAGATGCCGCGAAGTGCGGCCGAGATAAGTGGCTCCCGATGGAAGCGGCTGCCGACAGCCTTCGCCCTGTCCGGCTGTGGCCGGAGCCGCCCGGTTGTCTCGGCGAGGAATTGTATTCTTTTCGCCGACTCGCTTTTCTTCGCGGCCCCGAGCCCCTGCGAGGAGTGGCTTTTTAAGGAAGCGCCAGATTAGGAAGCGCGCGGTAGTGGACAAGGACCGGAAGCAAGTGCGCAGCCTGCTTCTTTGTGCGCGCACGCGTGGACGACGACGCTCACCATTGTTGTTGGGCGGAGGAGACGGCAAAGGGCCCCGAGCCGAATTCCGTGCACCGCGGTGGTAACGGTGTAGCAGTGAAAATCGAAGGACGTATTGACAAAACTTTTCGCGTGCAAGACGGGTGTCTGTATTCGAGAAGGTGTACTTCGTATTTATACAATTGATTGATAAGAGTAGCCATGGCTTCGATAAGCCTCATTCGCTAACGCTATTGGAGGCAGTCCGTTATCATTTGTTTATTGGCCCAACCATATCATCTTCAGTCTTCTCATATAGTAAAGGCACACTACCCACAGTGTCAGTTAGGCTAGGTTGGGTCATCATACATGTAGGGTGGCGCGGGACCTATTAGACGCCTTTGGGTAAACATTGTCTTGTTTCTTTTGCTGCTGCCCGCGTATCTGTATGAAGTTGCAGCGGACGCGTGGTCAGACATTCAAAAACGTAAAGACGCGCTGGGTTGGTTCATACCTCTCGCTGTACACCCCAAAAAACGAGACATAATGCGGCAGGCAGTTCGGAGGTATCGGGCACGTCACTGGGACTTCACTGGGTGCAGCGGTGCCTCTCTCTCTCTCTCTCTCTCTCTCTCTCTCTCTCTCTCTCTCTCTCTCTCTCTCTCTCTCTCTCTCTCTCTTTGGCGCGTAAGACACACCCACCCGCCACTCTTGCTCAGCTGTTACTGAGAATAATTAAAGTCGCGAATTCTGTCTCCGGTTGAACGGCGGCCGCATTCCAGTGAGGTGAAATGCATAGCCGCCTGCTTTACGCGAGAACCGTTTATAGTGTCCTTCTGTATGGTGTCCCTCCTACACGTACTCAGTGCTTACTCTCTCCCTTTCTTCCTCTTTATATTTCCTTTCCCCCACCCCCAGTGTAGGGTAGCAAACCGGATGCTGTTCTGGTTGACCTTCCTCCCTTTTCTATCCTTGTTTTCTCTCTCTGCCGAGAATCTCACGTGGCCAGTTTATTCCGGAGCGCTCCACTACAATGCCTATCACAGCGCCGCACTGTACCCTTTGGCGCAAAACCTCATCAGCTGTTGGCCATATACAAACGCAAACGCCTAAAACCGTAATCGGAGTCTATGATTCTTAAGGCCTGCCTAATAGAGACCAAAATGTCTAGACATAAATTACAGAAGGGTTGAAAATTGAGCTTGTTTATACATTTTGAACCTTATTTGGAGCAGCGCTAAACGGCGGGACAAGGAAAGACAACACAAGGACGCAAAGAAGTCAGAAACAAACGCGATAGGTGCGTCAAGACGAAAAAAAAAATCTGTAATATCCCTACGACGTTGTTATGCAAGTCAATTAATCGTATAGGGCACTGGTGATCGAAGCCCAAGAACAGAACATTCCTTTCAGTTTCCTAAGAAATCAAAACGCCCTGCGAAATGTGAATGTGCCTTATGTTGGTGAGATTGGCGCGACTATTTACCGTCATTGCGACCCGTTCGACCTATCGAAAGAAGCGTGCTGTCGCTATGATTCAAAGCCATGTGAACGCATAGTACAATCCCGATCGCATCTTGGCGTACAACATGTTCGAGCACGTACTTTCAAGTTCACTATCACCTTAATCGACCTCAAAAGAAAAGTGCGGCTCCTACGCAATGTAGAATGCGGACTCCGTTCTGTCAACTCCTTCGCGCTCTCGACACCAAGGTGTGTCTGCAGCGCATTGACTTGAGCGCGACGCTTGCTGCCGATTTCGCAAATGATTCTAACGTATATATATATATATATATATATATATATATATAAGCAGCGTGAAAGATACAGCTATAAAACCTGCGGTGTTTGGTTGTCGGAGGTCTTTGGTGACAATCACCGTAGGTATGAAGCTCGTATTTTGCACCATTTTTTGTTATTATGGTATTTTTTTTTTCGTTGAACAGCTAGGCAGACAGTAACCGGAGAACCCTATATATCTAGCATCAGGATAGCGTGAAATTTTTTCTTACGAACAATTCTAGTTTAAGAGCATATTGTAAATATGGGCACAGAAGGCGGATTCGGGAAGCTCTTCATTCGTAAGTGCATTTTGTCACTGATGACCATCAACCTTCGCTAATGTCCGTACGCAAGAACATTTTTTTTCTGGGTTGTGAATACGGGCCCGGATAGTAAATAATTAATGATTCCTTAAGTGACTTTATTTGAAGGCGTGGCCAATTTTTTCTGGCTCTCAACAAACGAAGGCCTCACGGAGCTGACAAGCGGCGTGCCGATCGACACGCGCACAGCCAACGCTGCTGCACGGTACACGTCCACGTTGGGGGGAGTCGGCCGGTGTCCCCCGACGCTGTTGTGAGCCCAGCCGCAGCCGATGCCGGCCAGCCTCAAAGAGTTTCGGGAGGGCGGACGCCTTTTATCGGATTCATCGAGATTGGAGAAGGCTCTCTTCTTTCCGGGAGAGCACAGATTCCAAGAGCGATTGGATTGGATTGACTTTTGGTTCGAGCTACCGCGCGTGTGTCCCCAAGATTCTGCAAGCTCCTGTGCCGCCACCGCAACTTCTTGCTGTTACGTTGTTTAAAATGATAAAGACGAGAATGAAGGCACACAAAAGAACAGAGTTTGCTTGGTTCTCCTGAGCTCCGTAGCTTGGTACTGCTGAGCCATGGCCGCTCGATGAAAACCGGGCGGCCGTGGCCGTGCTTCCTTAACGCTGAGGGTATAGCGCCGCAGAGGCTTTCCTTCGACCGCGGTAATGCTAGAGCGCTCGTCGTGTAGTTGAAGAAGCTTGTTCGTTGCTTTACTTCCAAAGGCACAAACCGGGACCAAGTTCTATGGGAAGATGAAGGATCGAGACAACAATGTCGTTCTCAAGCAACACAGGAAGGAGCTTGTTACGAGGCCACCGTTCTCCTCTTCTCTTCTGCCGGATGTGCAAACTCATGGAAACTCAGATTGTGTGTTTTTTACGCGAAAAAGAGAGAGAAAGATAGAGAAAGAGCAAACGCATGGATGTTACCCAGAGGAGAAGATCCAGTTTGTTACCCTACGCTAGGGAGAGAGGGGAGAGGAGGTCAAGTGATAGGAAAGTAGAGAGAGAGAAAAAGAAAGGGAGCACAGATACGCAACCACAATCCGTCATTATCACCGCATACTATCGCCGCCCAGCACAGTATAGCACTTGTAACACTATAAACATCAGTTCAGGCTACAGCCGCTTGCCCAAGTCTGTTGTCCTTAAAAACTGCAACAGTGCCCTCGTCGCCGTTCACTGCGATGGCTTGTGATGTCGGCATTCTGAAATGACTTCATCTGTTAGTGGCCTTTGACCAAAGCGCGTCATCGAGATTGCGAACGATCGTCTCTGTAAATTGTTGCGAGGACAGTCACAGAGAACGTGTTTAAGAGCCCTTCGCTACCATATTCATTACACGAAGCATCGTCAGCTATCCGATTCGGAAAGCAAAAGACTCCGTAACAGTCACTCCGAGTATTATTCGACAAAGCAGGGTAAACCCTCGCGTCCGCAGAGTCCATCTGGGATGCGAAGGCGGAGAGAAAAGTCTAAGTGGTGCAGCCGGTTGCCTTGAAAACTTCGGGAGTTCCACATGAAGAACGTGAGATCTTGCGTGAGGGGGGGGGATGCAAATGAGAGAAAGGCAGGGAGGTTAACCAGACTTAAAACCTCCGGTTTGCTACCCTGCACTAGGGGAAGGGAAAGGGGAAGTAAAGACGGAAAGAAGAGCGTGACAAAAATAAAAGCGTGAGAAAAAAAATATGAAAAGAGATGAAATGGGGTCCTTATAGTCTTTCTAATAGGCCACTGTCACGTAGAAAAGTCAACAAAGCCTTGACCGACTTTTGCTGCGACGACAGTTCACGTCGGCATTCCAAAACTGACTGTTCTGAAAGTGGCCTGTCGTCAAGGCGTGCCAACGTGGTCGCTAGTGACAGCCGGTGCGCGCTGTATTGAGGACAGTGGCAGAGCACGTGTTCGATGGTCTCCTCGCCGCCGCAGTGTCTGCAAGCCGCGCTGTCGTCCATACCGACTCGGAAGGCGAAGGATCTTGTGTAGGCGACACCAAGCCACAGTCGGCAAAGTACTGCTGCGTGAGCATTCCAATTTTTCTAGCGGATCTTGTGTAGGTGACACCAAGCCACAGTCGGCAAAGTACTGCTGCGTGAGCATTCCAATTTTTCTAGCGGCATTTGTCCTTGATAACGGTATCGACTCCTCTTTGCGGCCTTGAACATCCGACCGAGCAGCGTTATCGGTGTGTTCGTTACCTATGACGCCGCAGTGACTTGGAAGCCACTGAAATTTCGCGTGGTATACTTTCTCATTCAATGTATGGATTAGTTCTCTAATTTAGAATACCAGTTGTTCGTGTGGTCCGCGCCGCAGGGCTGCTAGCAAAGAATGCAGTGCTGCCTTCGAGTCATTGAATATTATCTTCGAATTTATTCTTGGTTGACGAGACGAAGTGTAGCGCGAAGAGCTGCAAGTTCCGCAGCCGTCGACGTCGTTGGATGACACGTCTTGAAACCGACGGTCGTGGCTATATACGTGTGTGCGTGTGTCCAGTATATATCGATACATACATTGGCCAACTCGACAAACTTTAGTTCTACTCTCTCACCCTCATGTACCTTTTACGCAGCGAATTCTGTCACCTCCTTGTGGGACGGTGCATACACTGAAGGACTTTACCATGGCACGCCGTTGTCCATGAGTCAAAAAACTCAGTGCCCATTTTTTTAAACTTATTCCTTTTTTTGCGCCTCTATCCTCTCTTTGTATCCCCAATTCCCTTCCCCACGCAGAGTAGCATGTCAGCGATGTCTATACGCCGGCTAAAATCTCTGCCTTTCGTTAAAGGGCTCTCTCTCTCTCTCTCTCTCATACATATCTGTATGGATATGTATGTGGTCGGCGACCTCTCGTGCAAAAGCAGTAGAGATAGTTGTTGAAAAGGAGTAGGTGACAGCTCAGATTTTTTTTTCTGATTCCTGGTACGGCAAGCTGCACTGCGGTTCGAGATAAATACCATGGACGAATCGATGGCTTAGTTGCGAGAGCGAAGCCTGATGGAAGGTGGGTGCATTAATCCGAAATCGTAACGTGAAGTTTCGCAACGTAGGTACGCGCCATCCCTTTCAACACAAATTCACAGCCTTTTGTTGCTTTTTTTGTTGTTGTCTATATAGCTATAAGCTTTTGCAGTTTTACCCGCAAGGTCAATAGTGAAGGCGGGCGTCAACCGGACGCTCGTCTGGTTGACCTCCCTGCCTTTCCTCTCCTTGCTCTCTCTCTCTCTCTCTCTCTCTCTCTCTCTCTCTCTCTCTGCTTACGACGCGCCGTAAGAAGAGGAAGGACAAAGACCAAAACATACGGAGCCGTGCTATGACCAAGTGGAACAAAAGGGAGAGCAACAAGAGAACGCTCAAGGCGAACGCAAAGACTAACGAAAGCGGCGATTGCAACGAGCGCGCCCGCGTTCGGGGCACATTTGCGCATCGTCGCATCGCTGCTTGGTGGCTGGAATCGCGAGGTGGCAAAGGAGGACAGCAACAGAGCCAAGAATTCCGTCCTTAATGCTCGCGGCGAAAGGGTTACGAGGCCGCTCTTGCATTTGCTGTCAGGCCCCCCCTCGCGGATTCTTTCTTTTCATCCGACGACGGCCCCAGTGCGCCGAGTGGCGATCACGGGGCAAGAACGAGCTCTCCAATTCATCGGCGTCCCTGCTCCCCATCTGCTCCGGTCCCGTGGCGGTTCTGGCGTCGTGCCCGTAACAGAGTTATAAGTGCCGCGTCTCCTCCGCTCCGCTGTCGTAGGGACGAGCTCCGGCGCTACACAGCGGTCCCGAGGGCCGAATTGTTTCCTCTCGGCCGCCGCGCTCTTCTTCTCGTCCCCATCTTAACAAAGGCACACGAGCGCACCATATGCGGAAAAGGGGGAGATCGGCCCTCGGTTTGGCTCCAGTCGGTGCTGCTCCTTCTCCGCAGCGTGTGGGAAGCAGCGGGCCTCGTGACCCATTGTTGTGCGCGCGGACTCTCCGGGATGCACTCTTGTTGCGAGGGTGAAGGCACCGTCATAATGCGCAGTCAGCATCTTGTGCCGCGTGCATTACGCGCAACTACGTGGGCCTCTGTTTCTACCAGTTGGGTGCAACTCCGGTGACGGGGAGGCACGGCTGTGTCGCTGGTCTGACCGAGCCGAGGTAAAAGCGTGATTCAAGCACTTCACTTTCTGTTGCGCCCTGTTCTATTCGTTTCAGTTGCTCAAAGCGGTTTTCGTAAACCTTACTACTTCTAGGGAACCAGTAAACGTCGGTTACGGCGCGGTATGTATATGTCGTCTTCATGCAACACTTGGTTCTCAAAGCGTCGAACGGTGTAGTTTTGCGTATTTACGAGGGGGAAACGGGTAAGGACGAGAGTAACGTAGACGAAATTGAATACCACGGAGTGCTGAAACTCTACCGACCACTTATCGCTAGAAACACACCGAGCGAAAGAATCGTTTATCTATTTAACAATTTAGAGAAGTTTGTTCGGTCGATAGGAATAGACTTGAACATTTGAAAGCCCGGGCTGGCATCCACCACCAAATATGAAAAGTAAAACAAGAACAGAATCAAAATAGCTTAAAAGAATAGTGCTACGCGAGGTACATCACCAACTAGGGCAAAAGCCTAAGTCAGCTCTTCAAGCTGTCACTTTCGAGGAAAGCGATCTGCCTTTCTCGCGAACCAGTGTGCCGATACGTGTCAATAAAGCAGTTCCGCTGTTGAACGCACCAGGCAGTTCAGAAACACCGAATGAAGCTACCTATGAAAGGCGTCGGTGGCAGGTAAGCAGAACCGTTTAGTTTCCGCACGCCGGTATGCGGTCACTTCGCTGCCGTAGGGTGTACGTAATCGGTGCACTCTATACAGCGCGGAGAAATTTGCTCGCAAGCAGGGGGGGAACATGCACGACGATACATTGATATACTGCACGCATTTATCGAGGGGACCTCATGCCTTGGAGCGCGGACCATCATCTCGAAAGCGCTGTCCCAAACGAGCCGCGTTCGATCATCGCCCGCCTCAGCGGCAACGCTTGCGTCGTACCGCGGAGAGAAGCTGCGCACGCGTCTTCCAGGGTCGAGCCGTTCCTCCTGCGCCGAGCCATTCCAGTGTTCTGCACCATTGCGCCGGCTAGACTGTTGCAGCTGCGATGATCGTCGGCGCTTGTTTGCCTGTTGGGCGGAACCCGCAGCGGTGGCTCGGTTGCTGTGGCTTTATTCTGCTAGGCGCCAGGTCCTGGGTTCGGTTCTCGGCAGCGGCGGCCTCGTATCGTTAAGAAGGGTGGAACGCAATAACGACGTGCACTGACATTTGTGTGCATGTTACACAATATCCCGTGACAGAAATTAACCCAGAGCCCGTCGTTTCTGCGTTCCTCATATATCCAGGTGCAGCTCTGGAACGTTGAGCCACACCAATAGTGATAAACACAACTAGTGATAAACACCACTAGTGATAAACACCACTAGTGATAAATCATAGATCGAAAGGAAAATTATCATCCGCGTAGGAAAAGAAAGGGGGTTAACCGAGGGGCCCGATTTTGATTAGTCATATCATAAGAAGCCAACAAACGCTGACACCAAGGACAACATAGGGGAAATTACTTGTGCTTAATAAATGAAGTAATGAAACGATAAATTAATGGTAATTAAAGTGGATGAAAAAACAACTTGCCGCAGGTGGGAACCGAACCCACAACCTTCGCATTTCGCGTGCGATGCTCTACCAATTGAGCTACCGCGGCGCTATTTTCCCATCCACTTTCTTGTGTATTTATGCGTCCTAGTAGAACCCTGGGAGTGTTAGCCAGCGGGTTCGGTTCCCACCTGCGGCAAGTTGTTTTGTGTCGCGGTGTGGTGCCGAAGCCCTGACGAGAAAGCGACGGCATCGTACACGTTGAAAGAACGTATTTTGACCATTTTGACCTTGCTTTGTTAAGTGTGTTAGGTTGGCGCTGTAGCGTTACGTGCTTTATGAAACTTCAGAACAGTGAAAATAACGCACTGATACAAGACAGTTGTACTTCTAGTGACTTGACATTCAAATTTGATTGAGGGCTTCATTACGCATTGCTCGTTTATGTGCTCCTTGAAATGTATGTTTCAGGACATTTGAGAACACGAACTTACTGGTTGCTTCTTCCTGGCTGTAATCTGCTGTCGCGAAATGGGCAAGTGTAGAGCCACGTCATAATGGCTGCTGGCGCACGCTTCAGAAGCGGCACGTCAATATAAAATATAACGAAGCATGTTCGCAGAAAGCCACAAGCGTCCTAGCTAGCACTGCAGCAGATGTGCTTAAAAGTACTTGAAGACGTTCAGCAATCGTGACAGCCGACGCAGCCTTTCGAAAAGGCACAAGTGCCTGTCGTCTGCGAGAAAAGTCTCGCGTTCGCAGCGAGCAGGCGTCGTAGCAGACGACACTTGTAGCATTCCTGTCTAAGGCGCAACACTTTCTCCCACTACAAAATTTTTATTTCCATAAATACTTCATGAGTATTTTTACATAAGTACATGCGCTGTTGTTATTGCTGTTGTCAAAATAAATAAATCAGTATTCTCTGGCACTAAATCGGGAACAGAATTGCAGAAGAATGCATACCCTGGTGTGCCCTGGTGGTAAACAGTGCTTCAATCTCAAAGTTATACAAAGTTTATGTAATGTGTTGTGGGTTATATAAGATGCTGCCGAAATAAAATTAGATTTTACGCGATAATACTTGAATATAGCATCGTTTACTGCGCCGCAAGCAAACGCCACTAGTCTAAAGGTCGAAGTCAATCCGAAGCCTGTACTTCCCATCATTCCCATGTAAGTTGAGGCAACGCTCAGGAGAGTACCCGTAGACACTAGCACCACATTTCTCTCTAGGGTATTTGTTTAGAAACTATGCTACAGGGAGAGAGAGCGAGAGAAATTTATTTACAGAAAGGCAGAGAGGTCGGCCTGAGCTATAACTTGCTCTGGCCCGCTGCTCTACACTGGGGAAAAAGGACGGGGAGGGAAAGGGCTAATGAATGATGATGGTATGAGGAAGAGATGCGTATATACAAATTCACAGAGTTGTGGCATCTTTAAAGCCGTGCGTCCAGCCCAGTGGCTCAGAGAAAAGCTATAGCGGTTATAAGTGCAAGTGTGAAGAGACCATTAGTCACCTTCTGTGCCACTGTTCTCGCTTCGATAATCAACGTGTTACTCTCTAGTGTGCCTTAAATAGACTGGATGACAGGCCATTTACGGAAGCGAAGGTCTTGGGAGCCTGGCCTCACAGTTCATTAGCCCAGAAACCAGTTCGAGCGCTTTTTCACTACCTGAGGGCAACAGACTTGAGTGCCCGACTATAGACATCCTACACCTAAGTTCTCTCGCCCTCTCTCTTTCACTCCCCATTCCCCTCCCTACGTGTAGGGTAGCAAACTGGACTCAGTCTGCTTAACCTCCCTGTCTTTCCTTCTCCCCTTCTCTCTCTCTCTCTATAGCGGCTCTTGTTACCAGGGCTGCGCTGTTTGCATTAGGCCAAGGACCTAAATGAAACTCGTCTGATAGCGGTCTCTCATGGATCTTTGCAATGGAAGAGACAAGTTGCTGTCGTTCTTGTGCTTACGCGGGACACACACAAAATATATGTTCAAGTGTTTCTGGCACCTCACAGCATTCACAGTTTGGGCTAGTATCACTGGCACCTATCATATGTCTATAACGGTTGGTGAATGCGACACCAAGGCGAATCCAGTGCACCATGCTCGTGCGGCTTCTTTTGAGCTTGTGAGGCATACAAAATTTCATTTCTTGGTCCCATTTGTGTAATCGCTTGTGTCGTCGATCTGGTTGGGTCCAGTGTTCTAACGTAGAGCTGCGGTTTACGCGACGAAGAAGGACGTTTGTGTCTGTTCGTGAGAACGGAATGCGTACTTCACAAGCATTATCTAAAGAAGTTTTCGCTTCAGCATCTGCCTGTTCGTTCCCGATCAGGCCACAGTGTGAGGGTATCCACTGAAAGGTGACATTGTGGCCATTTCTAGTTGCGTGGCCGAGACGCTCTGTAATTTCTATAGCGATGGAATAATACGGGCCGCGTCTGAGGACACAGTCAATCGTTTGAAGAGCTGGCTTGCAATCGCAGAATATCGTCCATGCGTGAGGAGGCTCCTCGGAGAGAAATCGAAGTGCCCCCCGTATAGCAACAAGTTCTGCGGCAGTTGATGTTGACTATGGTCTAGTTTAAACCGCCGTGCGATGATCATATGTGGAATGACGAAGGCTGCAGTGGAAGCATATGGTGTAACAGAGCCATCGGTATACACGTGCACAATATCTCCGTACTTTGTAGAAATGCTGCACAGGGAGAGTTGCCTGAGGCCAATAGATGCAACGGATGACTTTTTAGTAATTCCAAGGATCTGCAGTGTAACGACAGGTTTAGGCAGAACCCACGGGGGTATTCTCGGAATACAGGCGGGAGAAAATCTTGACGGCAAAACACTCTGATGGTGCGATATAGTTCTTGAAAAGCTGGAACCTGGGAGCGTGGCAGGGAGCGATGACAGAGGATGGTGCCTGTGTCGGGTTAACACGCGAACGTACATTCGAAGAGGCTCGCAGAGCAAGTATACCCCAATAGGACAAGCACGAGCTTCCGCTATTGTTCCATTGGTTGACGCGCATCGTGGGACGCCTAAACATGTGTGCAATGCTTGAGCTTGAATGCTCTCCAGCGCGCGCGCACAGCTAAGTCCCATGCTTGAGAGCGCCGGAATGCTGTACCGTATATACCCTACGAATAGTGCTTGGTACAATTGGAGTAATGACGACTCCGAGGGGCCCCGTATTGTTCCTGCAACGACGCGAAGGACGTGAACAAAACCATTCAGCTTTGACTTCACTGCGGCGACGTGTCTTGACCAAGATAATCCCCGGTCTATGACTAAGCCAAGGAATCTGTGGTGTGTAACCATAGGTATCGCTACTCCGTTTACGATTATCGGATACCTGGTCATTCGTTTTCGCGTGAATGTAATCACGGAACATTTTTCTGTTGAGAGTTGGAGGCCTTGACGCCGCAGATACTTAGCTGTGATTGTCACTGCGCGTTGAAGCCTAGCACGCATTTGGGGAAGGGTGGCTACAGATGTCCATATGCATATGTCGTCCGCATATGCGCTAATCTTCACCGTGCTAGGCAGTTCGGATGCAAGGCCAATCAATGCAACATTTAAAAGTGTTGGACTGAGAACTCCGCCTTGTGGAACACCTCGATGTATATGGTACTGTCCGGTGTCGCCATCACTTGTCGACATATACACCGTGCGGCCACTGAGGTAGCTAACAATCCATGCATATAGCCGGCCACCGACGTCTAAATCTTCCAGTGCATCAATGATTGCATAATGGAGTACATTGTCGTATGTACCACTAATATCCAGAAAAACAGCTCCAACTAACCGACGGCGACTTATTTCCTGTTGAACAGTGGAGACCAGGTCGATAACACCGTCAATGGAAGAACGGCCTCTTCTAAATCCGTGCAAAAAATCACGAGAGCAATTATTTTTCTCTAGAAACCATTCCAGCCTTGACAAGACCATTCTTTCCATTACTTTGTCGACGCAACTGGCAAAGGCGATCGGTCTGTAGGAGGAAAGCTCGTTAGGGCACTTCCTCGGTTTAAGCAGCGCTACAACGCGACTGCATTTCCAACAATTTGGAACATTTCCTGTCTCCCACGTCGTATTATAATAAGATAGAAGAAGACGTCGTGATTCGGTGCCAAGATGGCAGAGCTCAGCGTATGTGATTCCGTCTGGTCCTGGTGCCGATGAGCGTCGAGAAACAGAAATCGCAGCGTCAAGCTCTTGCATCGTAAACGGCACTTCGAGTTGCTCATCAGGTGACAGGGGCGCGATGGTGACAAGGGATGAAGTCACTGCATTAGATTAGGGAAATGCAGCCCGCGTATAGGGAAATGTGTTTCGGTTTGAGGAGTGTAAGGTGGTGTTGTTGTGAGTTCGAAAAAAGTAGTGAAGACTTGCATGGCAATGAGCGTTCGGAGAGGCCGCGTTCGTCGCTGATGACGCCAGGGGCATCTCAAATTTAGTGCAGTGGTGGGACAAATGTCTCAAGCGGTGTGGTGACTATGTGGAAAAATATCTTAAGGTACGTGAAATAGTACGTATGTTTGTAATTACCTGTATGTACCTTACTCAGGCTAATAAAAAATAGGGGCAAATACATTATGGTTCGCCCTCGTAAGCCAAGTGTCAAATAGAAGCAGCTCCGTTTAAAGCGAAACGCCCGGGACGATTCAGCGGATTGTAAGGGTGCAGTTCCTTTCACCCTCGGGCGGGCTCGACAAAAGTCTTCCGTTTGCTACTTTTCTAAAAAAAGCGATTGATATTTAGGCCACTCCTTTCATTTGTGGCCACAAATGTCGGCCAGTAGGAGGCAGCAACCTTTTCGCTCTTTGCATAACGGGCAAAAATATTATAAACATAATGGTGGAGGAGAGGAAGAAGAGAGGGAGAGGATCATATGTCCGTACAATGATAATCAGTGATGCTTTGCAAATAAGCTGTATGCAAAATTTATTCACTTCCTCTTTGTCTGCGTGCACGTGTGTTCCTCTTCTTTTGTGTTCGTGATTCAGTGCGCTTTCTAATGGCAAGTGCGCCTCTTAGTCTCTCCGCTCATTTTTTTCAACGATCGTGCCTTATGCAGCTACCTCCTTCGAATTTAAACGAACTAATGATGTGCGCTGTACAATGCGATTATTCAAAACCCCAGGAAGCCATCGTCGTTTCGCCATATTTTCTTGCTCGTTTGCTATTCAGGAAACAAAACAAAGGTAAAAGCTTGGTCCGATACTCGAAGTAATAAAGTAATATAAGAAATAGCTACTTTTTGTCTCTCACTACGCCTTCTGTGTAAGAGATTTGCTAGCCGGTCTTGCGGATACAGGGCAAGGCTCTCCTCTGTCGCCGGCTCGCCCGAGGCATTTCTCCTGTAAAGCGTGCAGCGCCTGCTCCCTCGCAAGTCCCAATCAGAAGCCCCCTTTCTGGCGGCTGCGGGCGTCGTCTGAAGTGAGACCCGCGACGGCGCGAGCGAGCTGCGTGTGTGTGGCGCCCCGAAATATCCCGAGGCCAAGTGATAAGCCCTTCGGACTTAGAGCTATCGGTGGCGGCGGTCAGCGTCTCGGGTTGCGAAGTTGACAGCGTGCAGGCAGCCGGCTGCTCGCTCCCGATAGCGTCGTCGCCGTTCCCGATGCCTTCTCCCGACGCAGCCCCCTGCGAGCGCTCCCAAGTTGCGTACAGTGCGGTTGAAAGCCATCGCCGTATCTCTGTTTGCGGAAGGTAAACCGCAGTCGTTCGAATCGTACGCAGTCGTCAGCCTGCAACGTGATGCTTGTCTTTGAATCGCTTAGCACCTTCAGTTAACTGTTAGCCTCTGAACGCGCAGAGTCCGAGGTTCCATCCTTTCTTCAAGTATGTTGTCCGAGCAGCTCGTAGTCCTACCATAACACTCTCCGCACATAATTTTAACTGTCCTCGCTCGCTCTCTCTGTTCCACTCCCCTCCCGACGTGCAGGGTAACAATGTGGATAAAGTCTAGTTGACCTCCCCGTCTTTTCTATTCTCTCTTAACTGCTTGACAGTGAAGGATCGGACGCAGCCTCGGAATGCCAAGGTGTATCGTTGCCAAAGCCCACGGGCCATTTCGTGCAGCTCGGCCCCAGAAACACTGCACGCTATTCGCACTAGATCACTTCTTCGGTCCGGGGCGTCGTGGCGCACGCCTTATTACTACGGCGGCGGAGGCGCTAATCGGGTGCCGCGCGCGCGGTCAAGCGGTCTCCCCTCGGCGGGCCGCGCACTTTCTTGCGCTCCCGGGGCGTGTCAGCCGCAGGCCACGCTGCCGCTGCTGCTACGCCGATGCTCGGACTCGCTCGAGCGGGCTCTAAAGGCGGGAATGCGGAGGCTTGCGCCAAGCTCACTTTTCCTGCTGCTGCCAGTGGTGTTGCTCGGGCGCTGCCGAGGCACCGGTTTTGGCAACGCGACCGAGTGCGCTCGGTTGGCCTGAAGGCGGGGGGGGGAGGGGGGAGGGGGGGGGGGCTCGTCGCGATCGTTGTTTTCCTATAGATCCGAAGAGTGTGTTCGTCTCTTGCGCGTGACTGCCTCCAGACTGCTCTGTGCGGCTTTGTCTAGGGAGTATCTTGAGAAAGTTGCATCGGTAATCTTAGAACAGAAGGTAGCCACTAAAGATGGAAGAGTGCGCGGACGTACGCAACACACACACCGTATATACAAACACGCGCGCGCGTGTGTAGAGAGAGACAGAGAAAGTGCACGAAGAACGTTTACGTATGCAAGTACATGTAACAAATACATACGCTTTGCGGACAGTGCGGAAGCGTCGGCGAAGCGACACATGACCAGTACACAGCCACGGTTGTTTCGACAAGAAATTTGAACGAGCCTAGCTTTTTGCCGTTTATCTTACGTCACTCTTTGAAAGCTCGACGCGACCAGGAAGCCGGCTTAAAGAAGGAGCAAAACAAACAAAATGACAACCGAATGCACTCTCCATTTTCACAGCAACCGCTCGCTTGGTGAGTTAGGGAAAAAAAGAAAAACAAGAAGGCAGTTTCGCCCGAAGGCCGATGCACATACGTCGGCGTGCCAGAACTTCTGGCATCCTCAAAACCCTTGCCCTGTATATGGCCTGTAATGACATTGCACATGTAGACGTCGCTGTGCTGCCAGTAAAGAGCGGTGCCAGTGAAATTACGTCACTTTCAGATTTCGATCACTAATTTTGTGTTGCACTTATTTATAGTCTGAGAAGATTTAATATAAAAGGCACGCGCTGCGACGAAAATATTTAATTACATTTATTTGCCCGCTGCAATTACCAAATATTCTGAGGAATAAATCGATCAAGAATGTAAGACCTGGTTTGAGCACTTTTTACGATTGGATAGTACAGCATCATACCTTGCATATGCGGCTTAAATAAGCACGTGGCATACGTATACGTAAGTATATACGGAACGTCACGACGACTTCGACGGCAAAAATTCACCTGGGGTGTCCATGTAATTGCCATCGCAATAAAAAAAAGAAGAAAAAAAAAGAATGAGCGCTACGCTCGTGGAAACGCCTGAAAGCGTGAGTTAGCGAACGAGTGTTTCAAGGGATGAACACGCTGCTCAAACAGGTAAACGGGAAATAGAGAGATAACAATAAACGAAATACATGCAGAACAACTGGAATGCGTTAGCCAATAGCTGCTTAAAGCGGACCTCGAAGTGCATAACGCCAATAATAATGCGTAAACCAAGACACGCGAGTGTCTTACATTATGCGCTTATGTCGCAAAAACCGCTTCGTTTGTTCCGAGCTATCATTCTGTTCGCTACGTACAGCGGTACTCGAGGGGGCCGTTACCGATCGTTCTCGCCCCGTTGGACACCTGACGCGACGAAAACTCGCCGTGCGCGCTATACACGGCCTGCTCGCAGCGTATCACTTTTACAGCGACCTATAGCGCAACCTTATACTCCGGGCGGAACATTGATCGAAGCTTTGATCGTCGAGTACAGAGCCGGAGAGAAAAAAAATCTACGAGGAACGTGATTTATTTCCAGCTTTTATTGGGTGCCTCGTTATTGCTTCCTGGCGGCTCCCCGTACATTTCAGCGCTGGTGCCTGCGTTTACTTGGAGCGGCTTTCGCTGAAGCGTGTGGAGTTGCTCTTGCTTCCGCTATTACGTTTATTATTTTTTTTTACACTTAACGTAAGTAAGGAGCTCGCAAAACTAAAGTGTTGCGCTGCACGTGACGCGCATGCGCTAATTCGATAAATTTAGAGCCCGTATTCACAAAAAGCCCTTACGCTGGAATTGTTCGTGAGGGGAAATTCCAGCCAGTCCTGACGTTGGACATGCTATTAGCGAGGGCGGCCGGCCAGTGGCAGGCATCACTTACGAACGCAAAGCTTCGTTAATTCGGTTCTCGCTCTTGCAGCGGATTTACGATGAAAAGAGAAAGGCACAGTCGGATTCACAAGGCGTGCATAATTGATATGTTATTCGCAAGCGCGCTACTGCTGCCGCCTCTTTCGGATTACATGATCAGCTGAAAAGAATCGCTGTGTTTATTACTGGTGCCGACGTTACGTAACAGTCCGGTCCTTGCGCACACCTCCTGCGTCATAAATGACGCCAAACGTGTGCGTCAGCTATTTTCGTCGTTATCATTATCCTATAATTATTATCATAATCATCATTAACGTCGTCATCATCATCATTAAACGAGATGTGCTGATGACCAAAAGTGAAGCGATGCCGCTTCGCATCACCTTTTTCTACGAGCCGCGTGCTGAACCCGACCTTTTCGTTAAGATCGTAAAAGAGGGTTTCTTTTGCTCCACGGACAATCAGCTGCGCGGTAGCGAGAGAGCCGCGCGCACACAGTTCTCCTCGTTCCTGCGCATGCGTACGTCACTCCGCGGGGCAAGCAAGCAAGTGCGCCTGGCGAGAAGAGCTCCCCAACCGAGAGCCCCTTTGTTGCACCGAAGCCGCGTCGGCGGCGCGGCGCGTGGAGTGTTCGCGGTCGCCGGAGCGTGGCCAAGTGTGACAGCGCGCGCGGGGCGCAGGAGGAAAGTTTCGCCGGCGACGATAAGCCGGCGCTTTCGCTCGGGTCACGGAACGCCGAGAGGCCGCGCGCGCGCGCTCTTTCTTCGCTTGCGCAGCTCTTCGCACGCGCGTCCGAACGCACCAGAA
Organism: Dermacentor variabilis; assembly: GCF_050947875.1. Classification (NCBI taxonomy): domain Eukaryota; kingdom Metazoa; phylum Arthropoda; class Arachnida; order Ixodida; family Ixodidae; genus Dermacentor; species Dermacentor variabilis. Next base: position 22,551,486 of record NC_134570.1, on the reverse strand, counting down.
AACAGCGAGAACGCCAGCAACGCCGACGTCAAGGACGGAGCTAGGCGAGCGGCGGGGCGCTCCCGCCTAAGCGCGCTGAGGGGGGCGGCTGCCTTTGTCTCTCGGAGACCAAAATCGCCGTCGTGCTGCAGCCCCACCGTGCCAGAGGCTGACGGGAAAACAGGGAAGACGATCTCCGGACGACGCGCTGCGTCCCTTGTTTCGGAAGCCACGCAGCGCCACCGCCCCCCCCCCTCCCCCGCCTCCTTTTTTTTTTGTTCTTTTTTCGCTTTCTATTAGTCCGCGCTATGCTCGTTATTTGTCGTCCTCCTCACTCTTTTAACGCAACTTCGGTCATCCTCCCCACGCCCCTTTTCTTTATCTCTCTCTCTCGCGAGCTTCCCTTAGCGTGTGCGGAAAGGTTTTGTTTCACATAGTTCCTTCTCTCGGAATGGCCCTCCTGCCGCGACGGCGCGCTCGGTGTGCGCGGCGTTGTTGTCGCGGTCAAGTCATGCATCACTTTTGGTAATTGCGCCCATCGATCACGGACGCCTCGGAGCGGCACTGCGGGGGCTCCCTAAACACGTTTCCAGCATTCGGCCAGCGGCAGCCAGAAAGGAACGCGAGAGGAACGGGGTGGGCCACCTCTTCCGAGAAGTTGGCCCAGACCGGCGCCGCGGGCGACCCGCGCGCCAGCCCGGAGGACGCCGCCGGGCAGCGCGCGCACAGTGAGTCAGTTAGCGGCGACGTCGCCATCGGGACGTCGCGGTACGAGGAGGGGACGACTCGCTCGTATTTTACCTACATCGAATGGCCGTGGACTGCGAAGAGGCCCTTTCCTGCTAGTCGAGAGGCGGCGGTGTACAGTCGTCCACACTTCCCTCTATAGAGGTTAGAGCGCTGAATTAATTAGTGCGCTGTGATGCAAACAATTTCATACGTGTGCACTGCTGTCGGTTTGAGAGACAATACTCGCTAAAGGCGAAAGTCATAGGACAACTCAGACAGGTCACACAGTATTCATCCCGGTACCTTGAACCGTGTAATTACTATTCATTTGCTGCGGCGCCCGAGCTATCTAGACAGTAGTGTGGACGTCTGTATAACAGTGGCCAAAAGCGTCTCCCTATATAAGTCATAAATGTTCTTCGGGAATTGAGCAGCATCTTACGATCAAGAAATCTACGGTTAGAAACAACATCGCGCACAGGAGGGCACCAAGCTTCCGCTGGAGACTCGTCCCGCCGTAGCAGTCGAGTCGACACATGTCAAGGGATCAGAAAGGCAAAACTTATCGGCTCCTACAAAGGTTGCGGGGTGTACGGCACGAATGCTACGAAAGGCTGCATCTGCAGCGAGAGCGGCTTATTTCACGACGACCGCCGAACGCATGCCGGCACCGCACAGGCGAGTAGGCGCATCGCCGCCGGCGCATTACTCGGGCCTCAAGAAAGCTGCAGTAAAAGTGCCGGCGTATCGATTGAAGGACGCGGGGAAGTGGCATCGGCAGACGACGAGAAAGCCACAGCGCCAGCGCATTTTGTCAGGCGCTGGCCGCGTGTGGCTCGGGCACTTCGGGAGGGAAGAGGCGGCCGTGATTCACTTTCCAAGAAACACATTTCGTGCCTCGCCGCCTTCTCTTCCGCCGCTGCCGGCACTGCTCGCTTTTTTATCTTTCCCCTCCATCTGCCTCGCGCCAGAGAGGCCTATTGTTGCGCGATAATGTATTCATCGCGGGCGCGCCTCTTGTTCGCGATCGCTGACTGTCCGCCACCGCGCACGCAGCCTGACGCGCGCATCGCGTATGCACCACGTTTTCACGCCGAGCAAAACTCGCTTAAAAGGATGCGCGCCGCATGCGGATGCGATGCATATGCCAGCGGGTATATACAGCGGGGATAAGATGTTGCGGAGGCTTGATGCGAATCTCCCGAGTCCGCGTCTGCAGGGAAAGCAAAGAGCGGGGTATTTTGACGTCACGAATATTGTTACTTCAAGGCGGTCCGTCACTTTGGGGGCTCCTCTAAAGAGTGAGTAGCGTCTGTATTCGCGCGAATGAACGCGTCCGACGCTGACAGAAGTTTGCCATGACGCTGAACTTGCAGTATTTAAGTAAAAGCGTACATACAATATCAACATGATCCTATCAACTTTGGGTAATTAAAATTAAAAAAAATTCAGCTTCGGAGCTACAAGGAGAGCTCTATGTGAGAAAAGCCAATGTATGCGGTAATGAAAGATTTGACGAGCACTGACATTCGCTCATACGCGAATATAGTGAGCTCGCCTTCTGTCGATCTTGAAGAGCTGCCACCTTCTGAGTATACTGGTGGTAGCCAGTAAGGTCTACTTCGTAGCCTCATGTGCATACTTCAGTGCGCATACCATTGAGGGTCCACAGCATGCATTACACGATCGACCCACACACCCTTTAAATAGCGACGATAATGAAACCGTTTTCGAAACATCTGTTTATATCTTCTTTGCTAATCTACGACTCTTTTATTCTAACTCTCTGGGATCTTCATTTCGTTCATTCGGTCTGTTATGCTTATCTTCTGCGGTTTGTGATCGACCGATGTGCCAGAGAGAAGTTGATACGTGAGGTCACAGATGTGGTTAAAGGAGAGGCACAAAAGCTATTTGTTAGTGGCACTGGAATGCGCACCGGTGAAGATGGGTGGAGAGCGCGCGTGGTTGGCAGAGAGAAATAAGATGTCGCTTAAATCATCGAAGTTGATTATCAAAGTTAGCGATTGCTTTCTTGTATAATCTGCTGCGCATGCCCGTGCCATCTGTGAATCATGAAACATTATTCATGCATGGGCACACGAGCAGGCACACTAACTGGAAATCTCGCTGCCAACCACAATGCCGAATGATACCACGACACAGTACATCTTGTTGTAATCACTGTACCTCATAGTTGAAACTAGCAACCCCATCTATTCCCGGTATCTGTCGCGGATGATGCGCTATCGCTTTAGTATAGTAATGCTGTATACCCTTCCTGTCACCTTATTGGTACATCCATTCTGGGGGATTGACCGAGAATGAACTCATACCAATATCACATAGGCAATGCCGAGGTTGTCAGTTCGGGCACATATACCCAGTGACTAAGTTGTCTACTAGGCCAGACAGTAGCCATCAGCAGGTTGTCTATCCGGGGCAAACACTCAGTTGACCATGTTGTCTGCTCGACAACGCAGCAACCAGCACACACCTGGTGTCGCAAGTTAAGTAGCCAACTTGGGTCACGTGATATGTGCCACTGCTCATTATGCGAGATCGCCCAACCATCCAAAATGGCCGAAGTAGCCAAATAAAGTTATGACTTAAAGAAAAAAAATATGAAAAAGGAAGGGGAGTTATACAGACGGACGTCCGGTTTGCTACGCTACGCAGGGGGAAGTGGTTTAAGGGATGAAGAGAACGTGACCTGTTGTATACGGAGTATGCCGACGAAGAATAGTGCAAAAGACATCAAGTCACAAATGAAGGGGGCGAGCTCATGCATACACGCAGCGCTTTAAGTGTGTGCATTTGTTCCTATTGTGCATTGTGATTTCTCACGTCATTTCTCAACAGCAAGCTTTGTGATCTCTCGCCCGATTCAACATTGGCATATAAGAAGAGTGAAGTAGGATATTTAGTGTGTATCATTGCTCGACCGAAACTCTCTTTATGTATAAGACAGATATAGAAAGAGCAAGCATATGGAAATACAGAGCGAACGTCGTGCTATAAGGCAACTGGAAAAGGGTCACACAGCAGCAAATGCAGCTGTGGAAGCACTGCGCATGCACAAGATAAGGCTATCATCGGTACATTTCGTTGTTTTGCGGACGTTCCCGAAAATTGTGTAATTTTTGTTTCGCAAGCAGAGCTCGCACATGTTTTCTAATTGTCGCGTCGCCTTTTTGTTAACCTTTCTGGCAAAGTGTAGGACATATTTCCTGGAAGATGAAAAAAATCTTGCAATGTAAATTTCACCGCAAAGGAGAACGCGGACACATTTCGTGCGACGGAGAACCGGACATCCAGAGAAGCAGCCGATTACTCGAGCTTTCTCTTGTCGTTCCGGGACGACAAGAGAAAGCTCGCCGACTTGCGAAGCGCCTTCCGAGGCGCTTCGCAAGTCGGCGAACTGATGCGTGGTTCGATGCGAAGTAGTGACTTGTTGCGAGCACTTGCAAACTATTACAAGAAGAAAACAAAGTGGAAAGAAACGTGGACGATCATGGAACACTAAGAGCGATGAGCGGAGCAGACGGGAAAAGGTTCTAACGCTCATATTTGTTTGGCATAGACGCAAGAATGCGCACAAAAGCCCGTCTGCGCGAAAGGTTGTGCAAACAAGAAAGTTAGGGTATACCGATAAACAGTGACCGAAATTTAGAGTTGGATGGATACTGGAGAAACAGGAAACAGCAGGCCAAGATCTTCGCACAGCTCGAAAGAGCCATTACGACAAGGTCTGCTCCGGAGACGGCGCAGCCACGGTTCAATTCTGCCATGTGCACTTTTGTTTGTCTGAATTGATTGCGTCTGTGCCAGGTCGCTTGTCTCGCCAAGTTTCGCAAGGAATATGTGCCCTGTACGCGAGGAAGGGGCCCAATGGGACCTCGGGCGGGGCAGTCGGTGGAGGAGGGTGGGGGTCCGCGCGGCAGACGCTTGACACAGTGGACCTCACTCGCAGGGCTCGCCGCTGCCACCTCCGCGTCAGCTGTTCTCAATGACCGCAGAGCCCAAGCGGGCCTTATTTGACGACGCCTGAAGCGCGTTTTTCTCGGCAGGAGGGAGGGAGGATGGGGGAAAGAAAAGGAAGAAAAAGAAGAACAGGAAAGGGTCAGAGAAGGGGGGCACCGAACACTGCCAGAGGAGCTAGGGCGGCCGCCCAATCGGCGCCGCGGGGAGAATGGGAGCGGTCGAAAGCCAAGACGGCGACGAGGACGTGGGCCGCAGGAGTGCATCGCTGGGCGACGTCGGCGCCGCGATGAGGAGGGAGGCCTCTTCGATCGGCAGCCGCCAAAGCTTTCTTGCAGCGGCGGCGGCTGCTGTTGAGCGCAAAGCGCTGCTTTTTGTATTGCGCGAAACTCTTCTCACACGGCGCGCTCAGGCAGGACCCCCCACCGCCTGCACCCGTCCTCTTTGCGCGCTTGCGTTTATGCTCGGGCGCGCGTCTTCGACGTCCGCGCGCGCTTCGCCTGCAACTGGCGGCCGAATTGTGACGGTACAGCAAATCGATGCACATATTTGCGCTAGATGCGTTGGCTACAGTGCGGCATTCTGGCACTTTTGGCAAAACCTGTGGCGCGGACTTAAGAAAACTCTTATCGCCTCTAACTTAAGAAAGTTTAGTGGCGATAGATGGATAACCAGTGAATCGCGTATTCCTTTATTATTTATTTGTATTTTTATTCATTTTTTTGCGAGAGTATGACGCAGAAGATAGGCTATAGTGAGAAGATATGCTTTCGGGCAATAATGTTGCCCTTGGACACCACCTTATATGTGGAGAGAGGGAGTAGTCGCTGTTAAGCCGTGCCTCTCTCTCTCGCTAGCGAATTCGAGGTCATTTGTGTTGGTGTGTCACTGTGTGCTGGCGATATTTGAAACAGACTTTCAACTTGACGTGTTCTTTTCCCTCCTCTTGTTGCATGCAGAGGTGAGCCTCTTCGCTGTGGCGGCGCACGAATTCGGCCACTCGCTGGGCCTGTCCCACTCGTCGGTTCCCGGGTCGCTCATGTACCCCTACTACCAGGGAGTCAAGGACGACTTCCAGCTGCCGTACGACGACAAAGTGGGCATCCAGAGGCTCTACGGTGCGTTCCCGTGTGTGCGTGCGCATGCTTGCGTTTGCGTGCGCATCTCTTATTTCTCATCTTATAACGGAGCGAACAACACAGGGTAACGCAATACTATATAGCAGCGTCGTCCAGAACAACGTAGCGCAATAGACGGGACGGAAAGCAAGACGAGGCGACGCAGCGCTCCCGTTACCACGCTTTGCTTTCCGTCCTGTCAATGGCGCTAGTTTATCCTTGACAATGCTGCACCAACTGGCATGGGACTCCTACGGTAGCAGCAGCGACAACTCAGCTGGCCACCTCCTTGGGGCACGTATGGTAGCGCAAGACCCGCCTGTACCATAGCACCGCTGCGATGTTGAGTCCCAGAGTAAAAAACTTTCACATACAGGGTTACCTACTATATAGGTCATACCTGTTCCGAAGTAAAAGAAGATACTGATGCAGAAGCTCATAGAAACATACAATTATACGGACATGCTACTTATACAGTAAGCCATATGCCTCAATAAATAAACAAAGCTAAATGCATGCTAGATTATATCGAATGATCGATGTTCCAATGAAAAAAAAAGGTAGTCAGCAATTGAAGACGCATTTCAAGACTTCTTAAGATGTATTTGACAGCTACACGGCGCTTTTGGGGATTTCAAAATGTACCATGCAGTGCTTTAACGAAGAAAGGCTTGTTAAGCCAGTACCCAGTTTGCGCCAGCCTTGAAATGCTGCACCAGCTGGACCATATACAGATTATAAGGAACCAGCTGAACTGGCACTGGATCGCCACAAAACGAAGAGAGGAGTGAAGGGTAACAGAAAAATGAATAAGAAAGTGCTGCACTCTCTGAACCAGTTCAGTGAGGTTGGCTTATGTGTATTCAGGGTACAAAATATACAAAACCGCAACCTGGCAACTTTTGTGAGCTGTTCCAGCGGAGAGAGAGAGAGAGACGCAAGCAAAAGATGCATATATGAATATGCGTCAATATGCGTCACTGGAAAACCAGTGACGCATAGATGGGTAAAGTAGAGACCACTTTACCCTGAGAAGAGGCTTGATAAGCCATAAAAACGAAAGAAAAGGAAAGCGTAGGGTGACGCCTCACTGATGTTGCTGCATCAAATTGCCGTGACGTCACGGATAGTGACAGCATCTACTCGGATTTAGTGCATTGTTCATGAGTAGAGGAGGACCACACTGCATTCTAAAGGAATCAAGGACTCAACCTCGCTAGTTTTGAAGACGTTTCTTCCTCCAGAACGGCCGAACATACGAACGAAAATAGAGTATCCACTGAATACGTTGGCAGTCTACACTGATAAGGAGAAGGCGATTGGCTTTCAGAACTCTATATTTTTTCCCCTTTAGCAATGTCTTAATCAATGATACGCGTGAAATGTAATTTATGCGCGATTTTAATTTTTCTCTTTGTATCCATGACCAGTTAATGCTTGTGCTGTTCTTGTACTCATCTGACCTCTCTCTCTCTCTTCGCGTGCGTGCGTGCGTGTGTGCGTGCGTGCGTGCGTGCGTGCGTGTGTGTGTGCGTGTGTGTGTGTGTGTGTGTGTGTGTGTGTGTGTGTGTGTGTGTGTGTGTGTGTGTGTGTGTGTGTGTGTGTGTGTGTGTGTGTGTGTGTGTGTGTGTGTGTGTGTGTGTGTGTGTGTGTGTGTGTGTGTGTGTGTGTGTGTGTGTGTGTGTGTGTGTGTGTGTGCGCGTGCGCGCGCGCGCGCGCGCGCGCTGCCTTTCACCGAGCTTCATGACCGTCTTTCTACAGTGTTTTGATATTGCGTTATGTATTTGTTTCGATAATGTTTTGTAAGTTCATTGCTTTTTCTTCCGGCCCTCTAAGCGGACAAAATTCCTACATTTCGAGCTAACAAAGGAGCAGGTTTACTTTTACTCATTAGTGTGTCTCTTTCGATATTTTTTTTTTGTTCAGGTTAATTCACCTGCTAGGTTGCATACTATTCTTGTTTCTTGGCGTCTTTCCTTTCGTATTTTTCGTTTCTCTCGTTATAAAATAATTATTTCTATTACGCTGTCTCCTGCCCTGCCATGGCTGAGCGTCTTCATCATCGTATACTGTGCCTTTACGGAGACAAACCCGGCCATAAAAGCACCTCTCACCCACTGGCACTCGCATGGGAAGCAGAAATTCATTTGCGAGCCGAAAGGAGAAAAGCACCTATAAGCCCCGACCACCCGGCCGGAAATTTGACCAAGCGGTGGAGAAAGTAATCAGCGTCTCAGTGACGAGGTTGGACCCGCGGAGGAAGCTCCCGATTCTTCTCTCCGCTCATCTAGTTCGGCGAGCGTGTCTGGGACGTCCTCTGTGGAGCACACCGTGCAGACTCTGTGGCGAGCCGTCACGTTGCACGCATTGAAACCGGAGGAAGGCTTCGCTTCTCCACTCATTTCGCCTTATTTCCACAAACACGTATACGCGTCTCCGGAAATTGGTTGTGCGGCAGCGAAGAGGAAGCGAGAAACGTGGTACACGGCGCGATACTCGTAACGCTTACGTTAAGTCACGTTGGTATTTTATGTTTAAACAAGCTGCGCCGGAAACATAGTCAGACATTTATAAATAAATAAATAAATAAATAAATAAATAAATAAATAAATACGAATATAGGCATCACGAGGCTGCCACGTACAGGCCGCACGTATACTCAAGACGCGCACAAGCTGTCTTGTGTTTCATCGCCTCTTCGTTAGCTCTTTAACGCGACACAATTTACCGCATCGCTGCAACGATTGATTGATGAACCATTTGAGTAACTTCTTCTCGTCATTTTATTTATTGCTTTTGCTTGCTACCTATAATTCAGTTTGTGCGAAGGTCATCACATTTGTTCCTTTGTTTCTCACTCCTTCTTTCTTTCTCCATTAATATTTCTGTTAGGGACAGTTCATCCTTCTCAAGAGGGAAGTCAACGCATTTCACGTGTATTTCCGGAATGGTGTCATCGCGTCTATTCCACTCTGCGTAAACCGCAAACGATATGCAATAACGGTCTAGCCAGCTACCGTTTCAACCGCATGAATCATGTGGTGCGGAACTGACGCGACGACGACGCGCGGGAAATTCATCCTAAACGTTGCCCATTTGAAGCGTGTACGTGTCTTCTCTATCCTCGACGTCATCCCCCATACTTGCGACATCTCACGGTGAAAAGAAAAAAAAGAAAAACGCGAAACCGTGTGAAGATCGAAACAGCCGGAGAGTCGTTTCTCCTCACGCGTTTTCGCCCGTTTACCACCGTACGAGCCAACTCGAGCCCAGCAACAAGTATTGACGCATCTGTGACGCGCCTCGGATCGCAGGCGCCAAGTACCCGACCAAGTGGGCGTCCATGCAGCCCATCATCCCGCGGACGACGACGCCGTCTCCCGCGGGACGGGGGCCGCACGGACGACAGCCGGTCGCAGGGGGAGAGCCCCGGGACAGGCAGCCCCCCCGGCAGCCAGCGCCCAGGCCGCCCCAGTCCCCGCCGCGGACGCCGGTGGATGACGGGAAGCCCGACAGCTGCAGCACTTCCATCGACGCCATCGCCGTCATCCGACGCGAGCTGTTCGTCTTCAAAGGAAAGGTGGGTGCGCGCGCCTCGCGCAGTTTAAGAAGCGAGCCCGGCTCGTTTGGAATTAGTGGCGTAGTCGACGACCAATTTCCTTGGGACAGCCGTGCACCCGAGTTCGAACCGAGTAAAACGTACGCCTTCGTTATGCATTTCACTCGTTGTTTCCATTGCTCTGCCGTCGGTCTCTAATTATTTGTTTTGTTTGCAGAAGAAGCCACGAAGTTACCATGAAATGTTCTTCTCATGCTTAAAATACTTGGAGGACGCTTAAGCTTTGCCTTTACGAGTGGAACGCGATAGCATTCAGAGACTCCTTTCTCACGCGTCCCGGCAGCTGCAGCTTACGTAACCGTAATGTTTACCGTGAAACGCTGGCGGCGAACGCTGCGCGCGAAGGCGAGCTTTCTGGTATCTATAGAAACGCGGCATCTTGCGTGGGCCGATCCCGGAGGTAGTGCACAGCCGCGCCAATGAAATTGCATCATTTTCAGGTTTCTGTTATTGTTTCGCACTTTTAATATCTAAGTATGAGAAGATTAAACGTAAAAGGCGTGCGCTGTCGGTGTTTTGTTTCATGACATTTTTTTCGAGGGCTGTCATTCTCAAAATTCCGAGTATTAAATTTGCCATGAATGTAAGGCAAGGTATGAGCAACTTTAGCGATAGGATGGTGTGTCAATATGACCCGCATATACCCCATCTGATACAGCCAGGCGTGGGATATACATATAAATATATACGAAATTGTTTCGCTGGCAGACAAGTCCACCGACGCCGACACCGAATTCCCTGCGATGCAGGGCCCTTAACGCTACTGCGTTAACATATATTTTTGTACTTCAAAGCATAGTGAAGCATCGCTGAAGCGTAAGCGCGTTCTCCGGTCACGTGCACAGTTATTTGTGTGTAGGTTCCTTTTCTTTGTCCTTATATGGTAAATTCTGAGGTCCTTCAAGTAAGATGCATGTGAGAGAAACACGAACAGGCACTGCGCCTTCAAAAGATCACACCCGCAAAAGTAACCTTGCCCCTGTTGCTCATGTTTTGAACCAGCTTAGCGGACCCGTGTTCTAAACTGTACGCGCCGCCTTTCCAACTGGTTGGGTGACGGCCTTCCGCCGTATAGATACAAACCACTCTGTCACGAGCTTCGTGTCGTTTACGCGTGCCGTGCTCTTTCTGAGGGAACATTGTGTTGTGCTGGCCTTTTGCAGTACTTCTGGCGTATCAACGACCAGGGTCTCAAACCCGGCTACCCCGTGGAGATCAGTCTCTTCTGGTACGACCTACCCGCTAGCCTCGAGAAGATCGACGCGGTCTACGAGAGGCCCGACCAAAAGATCGCCTTCTTCATAGGTTGGTTGACACTGCAGCCTCTGTGCGCCGCGAGCCTGTTTCACGTGCCGCGCGAAGCGAACCGCCGATGCAGCGATATATGCACCGCCGCTGCTATCGCATAAGATCACGTGCTCTGACGTCGAGCGTCCGTTTGCGCAGTTTCCTTCCTCCATTGTTTGCAGCTGCGTCTGCCATAAGCTACGAGCGGGTGCTCTTGCTGGCACGTCGAAACGAACGAGGCACAGCGGAGTTTACACTCCACTGCAGGGTCGGTTTCTGCGGCTGCTCCACGTCGGCCAGAATCGCAGAAAACTTGTTGCCTGTGCAACTATACGGATGTGTACGTGTTCGCATATGTGTAGAATACGCAGTTCTTAAGTCATATTATGCATCACTACACTGTTTTATGGGTTATGTTATGCGAGGTTGAAAACAGTCAAGACTTAAAAGATTTAAAAGAAAAGGCGACACGCACTGCGGTGACCGAGCAACCTTATAAAAATCTCGGGGCGTAAATGTACATAGCACAAATGCGTATATTGCCATTATTGGGCGCCAATTTCTTTTATTGGCCGTTTATGATCGATTACATTAAGCGACTCACTTCAGGTAGCCGGTATTTGGCTTAAACGACTTTAAACAACCCAGCTTCATTCTGATTGGAATTGTCGTTTGGCAGACCTATCCTCGAAACACTTGCTCGCAGACCAAGTTCTCGGCTAAACACGAGGTCGTGAGATGAAATCCCGGCCACGGCGGCCGCATTTCGATGACGGCGAAATGCAAGAACACCCGTGTACTTAGATTTAGGTACACGTTAAAGAACCCCAGGTGGCCAAAATTAATCCGGAGTTTCCCACTACGGCGTGCCGCATAGTCAGATCATGGTTTTCGCACGTAAAACCCTATAATTTAAGTAAGTTCTCGCATCTCCCAGTGCGCCGCTTTTGACTGCACTTCCACACTACACGGCACACTAACCCACTGGCGCAGTGGTTATGACGTTCTGCTGCCGTACACGAGTCGCGATTTTGATTTCAGGAGCATCGATCACATTTCAATGGGAGCGCGCGGTGGAAAAAAATGCTCGTGTGCCACGATTTTCACGCACATTAGGAGACCAACGTGGTCAAAATTTATCATGAGCCCTCCACTACACGGTGTCTTTCGTAGTGAGCTTTTGCTTTAAAGCGTTAGTATCAATAAATAAATAAATAAATAAATAAATAAATAAATAAATAAATAAATAAATAAATAAATCACCTCGTCGCTACAAACAATCTTGTCGGTCAGCTATCCTGACGAGTTGGAGTTTGAGAAACTGGCGCCCACTGAGTGCCGTTGATCTTAGCGGGCCTCTAACAAAACAGGTCACACCTACCGATCGCTTTCACGGGCTTACTAGTTGTCTAGTTAGAACCCATAAGGTTACTCGAAGGGAGGCGAATTTACAAATTTTAACACTTTGTTCCGCGTAGGCAAGCTTGCTTCACTGCGATAGTACATATTCTGCAGCGAAGCGTACTTTAAAAAACAATTCAGTATTTGTCACCGGACGCATCGCCTCGTTCTGTACACAATAGAATCTCGCGCTAAAGCATAAGATTTCTTTCCCATTTTCAAATTTTTTCGCGTGATACTTGACGGCAAAGTATTTTTTGTGAACATTTCCACTTTAAATATATTTCATGATAGTTGCGCGAAAAAAATTAACATCTGTAGTACAACTCGCATAATTGTACAGTGGCATCAGAATTACGCTGGCGTCGGATTACGGATGGATGCCATATTCTTCGAGATGACTGTCACCGCCGATATTTAAGCAGCTTAGCAGCGGGCATGTGGCTCCGTTTCAAACGTCGGCGCAAATGATGTCACGAATTCTGCGTCACCTTTCGAGTTCCTGTGTTTGGGCTTTCCTTGCGCAGACATTTTCTGTAAGCTATAGCCTCGGCCAGATATTGCCACCAGTTTGACATGGCATGACGAGGCGTTGCTGCTAAATTAAAAAAAAAATAGGGCTCATCCACCTGCGTACCGCTTTCCTGTTGTTTTATCGAATTCCAGCGTCACCTAGTCGCTGTTCCACGAGATTGGTTGATAGCAGTCTGTAGTTGACCACTTCCATGTGACGCCGCGGATTTCAAATATTTTTCGCGCTAATGGAGCTTTTGCGTGTGGTAACGTACGTTATCCTTGCTTATGGATTATCTGTTAACCAGTCCCGAGCAGGCGCAGTCAAGAGCTATGACGACATTATCAGCTAGAGCGGGAACTTCCAAGATGGCGTCCCCTCCTGTCTTTCGTTTTTGCATTTATTGTCTTTCGAAGTCCAAAGTCCGCGAATACACGCAATGTGCCTCGAGCGGCCAGTCGCGCGGCAATTTTGCGTGCATTTACAGGCTTCTTTCACGCTCGGAAAAACACTTTTATGTAGCACGTATTGAGCAACAGAAAGCTGTATTGGGAGTTTTTCATTTTGCTCTACAATTTTCTCATTGACACTTTCCATCTAATTAAAATACTTGAGAAGTTGATTAATTAAGTAAGACTACTTATCCAATTAGGTGGAATGAAAAAAAAAATTCAGTATCAGTATCTCCAAGCGACGGCAAACAACATTACTTTTGTTCTGTCCAGCTACACGGCATTTGCATATTTTTAAACTCTGGCTAAAGTTAGCTAGGACACCCTTGTGTCCCAGCTAACTTTAGGGGAGAGAGAAAGTCTGATGGTTTGCGACTTGCGCTCCCACTACGCAATTGGTCGTCTGCTAACTTTTTCTTGTTTTCGATTATTTTCTGAGCACTATGCATGTGAATGCTTGGCTACCTTTTATCTTCCTTTCTTTTCTCTCTCTCTCTCTTTTGCCTTCTAATTGGCGTCACATGTGATTTGTTCTGTAGCATATTATGCGCTATATTCCTATTTGCACATTCAGATCTGCTTATGATTGCTATTATTTTATGTTCGGCTAAAGCAATGCCTCTTATTCATGTATTTATATGTATTTGTGTTTACTACCCGCTCTGTATATAACGACCCTCGGGTGACCAGTATTCATAGACAAAATAAATAAATAAGAATAAAAACTACATTATAATCGAAATTGCGGTGTAAAGAGTGTTCTTTTCTTCTTTTTTTATGCTAAATGGCTCCGTGTATGTTGGCGGAACAACATTTTCCTACATTAATAAACAAAAATTACGTTTTTCTACATTAGCTACACTCGTGCAGCCAGTATAGGTTAAAGAACAGCCCTAGTGAGCCACAGGGCGGCCATTTTGGGACAGCTCGGGAGAGGCCAAAGCGGGACGAAACACCGTCCCACACGAAGGCCGTGGGACAGCGGGACCAGTGCGGTAAAAGCGGGACGTCAGGTCACCTTACAATCCAAACACTGCATGGGATGAGCGTTTGCACTGTTCAAAGACATTACGCGAGGTGGCAGTCGCTTCATTGTTCTAGTGATCTGAACATGCACTTGGTCATGCCTACAGGTAACCAGTACTGGCTGTTCAGCAGCAACCGTCCCTTGCCTGGCTACCCGCGGCCATTGACCAACCTAGGCTTGCCGGCAAGCCTGACGCACGTGGACGCCGCCATGGTGTGGGGCCACAACGGGAAGACGTACTTCTTCAGCGGCGACCAGTACTGGCGCTACGACGAGTTTGACCGCAGTGTCGAGTTCGACTATCCCCGGCACATGCGGATGTGGCGAGGCGTGCCGCACAGCGTCGATGCCGCCTTCCAGTACACCGACGGTGAGCACTTTCTAACGATGCTTCCAGGTGTGCTCTCGCTACGCTTTTGAGTGTCAAGGCTATTCAAATCCATCAGAGCCAGCTCTACCACGCTCGAAAGCTTTTGTGTACAATAAAGAAAAAGTTCACCGACGGTTACGATACTCCCTAATGCGAAAAATGAGCGCAGCTCTCTACGAGTTTTCATTTCGCGGTTTTCGCTGGGTTCGTTCGCTCGGTTACGCCGAGCTACGACGCCGACGCTCGCTGCAGGAATGGGCGCCTGAGAGCTGCGCTCTAAAAAGTCCATGCCAGAAAAGGAGGTGGCACTACATACTTTGCCTTAGTGAATGACACACTTAGACCTCATGTCATCTTAATGTAACATGATGAAACAGCGCCAAAGCCGAGCACGAATAGAAGAAAAGACTCTTCACGGTGTGTCAACTGAAGTTTATAGGGAAAAGAAAGCACATGATCTAAAACCTTTCACATGGACCACCTGACCGAAAAGCAACAGAAACATGGCAGAAAAAAGCTAGAGCAACTAAACAACACATATGTAAGGCAAAAGAAACATGTCCGCATGTGCATAGACACATGCCTTGAAGACACGGGGCCGCATGAATGCGAAAAGTCGCAAAAGTAAGTCGCAATTTATGGTCGCAAAAGTAATCGCAGCTCTGCTTTCCTTTTTATTTTTTTATTTTGTGCACATATACAATTGTTCTCCTATGTCCATGCAGGCCAGACGTACTTCTTCAAGGGACAGAAGTTCTGGCGGTTCAACGACCGACGCATGCATGTTTACAACAGGACGCAACATGTTGGCGAGTGGTTTGGCTGCCCTGTGGCAAAGGCCTCCTATGCAGACGAGCACAGTGCACTAAGCAGCACTGCGCTAGTTACACTGGCCTCAACCCCTCTTCTTATACTCATCACAGCCCTCACACTGGCCGTTGGGCAAATATCCTGATCATGGCCACTAGTTATAAGGGTCCACATTTAAGTACGGATGCCCTGCTGATATGGTGCACAATGAGGGTAGTGTGCCGGCATTGTTCCGGTGAAGGTGCTGGCTGCAGTCATGGTGAAAAGCAACCATGCAGAGGAATAGCCATCAGTTCTAATGGGCGCCTTGATGCAGTAGGTGAAGGAAACTACTTTTTGTACTTCTGTTGACTGTCCATGTTCAGTTGTCATGCAGTGCTTAGAATCAGTTTAATTGGTACTATTGCACCAGCTAAGAAAAAAAAAACATCCTGCTACAGCCGACTCCAGTTAATTTGACACCTGCGAGACTGCAAGATTTGGTCTAATAATCTGAAAAGCCAAATTTACTAATAGTGGCAACATGAATGTATTCAAATATTTATTATTACTTGAGGTAGCATATAATGTCTTTCAGCTTGTTACTTTTGAAGCTGGAGTTAACCTACATGCAGCACCGAGCGCCGGCATGTTCATAAGCTGCCTCACTTTTTAGCTGAAAGGAAAGCTAAAATAAAACAGCTTCACCCCTCGAAAAGCAGTAGTGCTGTATGCTAAATTTATTGTGTTTTTAAGTAATAATAACCACTGTGGCGCATGAAGGGATGCCAGTAAGGGTCGAATTATCCAAAGCGGCATGCTTTTGTGTTCAAAGTAAACAAGTTTTTCTACCATAGCAATGTACAATTTCTTGCTGGGAGTTTTGAATGCTTTCGAATGAACTGAGGTCGAATTAACGAGAGTCGACTGTATTGTAGTATGTGTGTGCTGATAAAGGTCTCCAAATGTTTGCCAAAATTTTTACAAGTAGATGTAAAAGGTGCTACAATAGCACTGACAACAATTGATGATATGAGCTGTACACAACCAGCACCTTACAATAGTGGTATTATAGACTCAATGCATTTTTGCATGCCCCTTACTTGTGATCAGCCTACGTTTGCCCACTCTGTTCTTGAAGCAAAAACACTTGAGCAAGTTTTGAGTAATGCACGTCTGTTTCTTAAAATGGCTACCTCAATGAAGACTGCCACTAAGCAATGCACACATTGATAATATGCCTGCCCTCTACACAGGAGAGTGAAAATTTCAGTCTTTATCTCTACTAATATAATTGGCAGATTATCTTCACTGTGTGTCCATGAAATACTCACTAGCCCTTGCATCACAGGTACCATTTTAGCAGAAGGTCTGGGAAATAAGACTTGTAACTTGTGCCAGTATGACACAGGCATATGGCTTGACAGACACCCCTGTAAATTCATTATAAATAATTTACTATGAAGCTTTGCCTTTTATCTACCAATTTCAGTCAAATGTTTGTGCAACATTTTCAATGAAGTAGTTTAAATACATGAATCACTTGCGATAATTCACATCCTTTGTCTCAGTGTGCCTTTGCTTCAAGATTGCACCATTAAGAGCTGTGGCTGAAAATGCCTGTTGCAATGCACTTTTGTGCTACAAGACGTTCCAGGTGCATTGTTTCCAGTGTGATATAAGAACTGTGTGCCATTTGCATTATTTATTTCATTCAGCCATTTTTTTATCCTTTTATGTCTACATATTGATGTGATGTCTTTCCCTGTATTTTGCTAATCAATACTGCTTTTTTTAAGTATGTGACGCTATTGTTCTGTGCAGAAGAAACTGCAAAAAGTGCTATATTGAGTGCACATGGCCATCTATAGCAAGAAGCAGTCTGGGTGAATGACTGTGTAATTTCAAACCAAATACTGCTGCTTGTTCAGATGTGCTAACCAACCTGGTAATGATAGCTTTTGAAGATGAATGCAAGGGAGTGACAGTGGACCTTCGTGGCAGTTTTTGGAGGCCAAGTTATCGTTTGAAGGGCCCCTCACCAGGCCCCATAGCAAATTTTGGTTATAGGCTGGAAGTTGTTACGTGTCTTCTAGGAAGTGTTCTGCCGCAAAAATTTTTCAAATTGGCTCCATTAATAGCCAAGATATAAATATTTCAGTGCCGCGAACCCATGATTTCAGCAGGCGGGCTCCACTGCCAAGCAAGATACTCTCTCTCCACTCGCCCAGTCTAGCCTTCGCAAGCGAAATGTCTTCCCTGCGCTCTCGCATACCAGAGCTCGAGGATCGCGTGATGCATACGTCACAGGCCCTGCCTTCATTTTTTTTTTCTCCACGCTTTTTTTTTCCGGTGCTACGCATTTCTGCTGATGGCATCGCACGCGAGCTGTTGTCTCGTTCGTGCAGCGCATGATTTTGCACGCTGTGCACAAGTAAACATGACTAGCGGTATAATTCAGTGCTGCACGAATACTGAGGCAAAATAAGCAGATCGCAGAGCATGATCACGTGCTGGAGCACAGTAGAAAATAGCGTAGTTTCTGTATCTACACACGTGACCGCACGACCGTGGGAACAAACAGACGAAGCGGAAGTACCTCTTTTGCTTTGGGTTGAAGTAAAGCAAAAAAACATGCAGACATTCCGTTTGTGTGTTTTGTTATTTCTCTAAACTTCAATTCGTCAATTTAAGCAACAGATCACACAAATAATAGATGGTGCCTTGAATAATTCTCGAAGTCACATGTCATCACAAGCGACATCACACTGTGGAATTGAGTACGTAGGCGCAGGGATGCGAGAACGTCATCCTCCGGCTTGGAGCGCGGCGGCCATGAGGAGAAGGAAAAACGGCGTTCGGTTTGAAATTTCAGATCTTTCCATGGCGTGTAGCGATGTAATACTTTGCAGACACGACCGTTATCATGAAATGTATTCTCTGCACATGCCAGCTCAACATGGCCAGACTTGGTGAGGGGCCCTTTAAGATGCAAAGTACCTTTTAGCTTAAAACAGTGAAACTAGATGAAGTTGTTATATCTACTTTAAGCTCAATTGTACCAGAGTAATGGAGATTGGCTGTCAAACACAGCCTGTAAAAAGAAGTTACTTATTTTTACATATTCAATATTAAACATGGACCACTCACCATGCAGTTATGGAAAGCACCTATGCGCCATTTCATAAAGAGAACGACAAATTAATCCTTGAGATTCACCATAATGCACCCATGTGAGCATAGCCATTAATGTAAAAACTCAGTTATTAAGAGTTTCAGTGCAATGCCTCTGTGATTACATAGTGCTGTTTTCGGTATGACTAGAACTAAAAGGCTTGCCACAAACCGTAAATGTCCTTGAAAGAATTTTGCCAGTGATGCATGCTAGAGTGACGGTGCTGCTGTATCATGCACCATCAGTAATAATGCAGCTAGGTGAGCTAGCTCGTATATGTTTTGGAAGCAAACAGCGCTAAAAATCTCATAAGAACAAGAAGCACACTGTCTTGCATCATCTAGTTCCATTGTTAGTATTGTTTGCTTCTAAGAGAGAGAGAGAGAGAGAGAGAGAGCTCTTTATTAGAAAAACAGAATTTTGCCGGTGCGTATATAACCGCTGGCATGCTACTCTGTATAGGGATGGGGAATGGGATTAAAAGATTCCAGAAGAGAGTGGGAGAAAAAGAGGAGAAAAAATAAATATGAAATGTCCGAGTGGATCTGATACTAATATTTACAGGTGACATGGCAGGTAAATTTAGGCTTTTGTTATGAAGGCTTCTAAAATATACACCACAGAGGGTTTATCTGTTCACTTGCACTCAGAGACTTTGCAATGGAGCTTGCAATGATACACCCGACATTGTCTGCAGTGCTTCTCAATTGTCTAGGTTTCACAATGCACACCGCTGCTCACACATTCTGGCAGAAGCTTGCTCCTCACAACCAGACACAAGCACTCTAGCACAGTTTGTGAAAACAAATGTACCACTTCAAATATAAAAATCAATCCTGCAATTATGTAGTTTGAAGGTAATCTATAAACTAGAAACGTTATCTCAGAATGTAGGTGTGAACTGCCTTAAGATGGCCTACTATGCTTTATGCAGAATTCGTGGGGCTATTACGTGAAGAAAGTGCCAACGTATCTCTGGTAAGAAAAGTTCTACTGTGTAATATGTAGGCTCTTTCTTCTACAAGGGGAGTATGGTAGCGCGATTCAAAGACGGGACAAGAGAAGACACAAAGGGACACACACAGCGCTATGTGTGTCCCTTTGTGTCTTCTCTTGTCCCGTCTTTGAATCGCACTACCATACTCCCCTTGAAGATGCATTACCAACAAGCCCACATTGCAACCCTCGTGAACTTCATTTCTTTCTTCTAAATTTCTTCTTAGCTTATTTGTAAAACCATACAATGCACACGCAAATATGTTCATGTTTGGAAATATTTATGGTGCTTGCATTCCACTGTGGTGCTTGTAAAAGTAGAATTGATGCATCTCTTGTATGATGCCATTTCACAATGCTGCTGTGCCTCTTTGTGCTTTTGCCTTGTGCTTTTGCCTCGCAAATACCCATTCCGAGCCTCTTCAAAGATTGCAAAACACATGTCACTATGCTCAGTGCAGTGTAGCTTGTCTGTTTGGCTGCCACACATGACCTTGTAAATCTTCTAGATAAAGTGCTGCCAATGGTGTATTTCATGTTGTAACATTTCAGCATGTTGTGACATGGGCATTATGCCTGCGAAGCTTTTTATGTCTATAAGAGATGTTTCAGCAAAAGTCCAAAAAAAGTAATGCATGAACTACTGCTGCTTTAAAATAAGGATATGTCATTCACGCTGTTACTAGAGTGCTCGGCCTTTATGCTACATGCTTTTGGGATATCCTGTTTATTCTGCATCGTCAGATATGTTATGCACATCCAAAAATGTGTGTTGTTTTAAGGCACTTTTTATACATGTGTATACATCTAGTTTTGTTTATTACAATATGTATGACTTTTTGTATATAGACAGTGTAAATACATTTTATTTTGATGATTACAAGTGTATGAATGGATTTTCCAAAAATCTAAAGGAGCCACAGTAAATGCACAAGACTATAAAATGACAGCATGAATCCAAGACAAAGTGTGAGCGATGCTACCTTTTCTAGTCAGCCAATTTTACAGGCAGTCAGTGAAATGACCATGAAACAAGAGGAGCTGAAGTAACTATTTGAACCCAGGGAAGGGTGGTCAATTGCTCATATAAAGTTATAGATGCATGACCTCGTAATGTATTTGCTGATTAACCAGAAACGCTTTGCAGAACAGGCTATGCCATTGAAGATGTGTCCTCATGATGCTTTAAATTAAAACAATCTCTGGAATGTTCTTTTAGGGACCAAAGTAGCCTCCCTTATGCTACATTTGTAGATAAGCCAGTCTGCTTATCCAGAGCACGACATTAAGTGTGTCATGGTCTGCTAGTTTTAGCACCAAGGAAAGAACATGGGTGAATGAACATAGCAAAGAGTGCCACTTAGTTTTAGAGAGCAGGTGTTCATTGTTTCATAGCTGAAAACAACAAAAAGAAATAAACACAACTTTTTTAGAATAGCTTCAAAACTGTACTGCCTCTGTCACTTGCATGTGGTGTTCAGGCAATATTCAGGGCATTGTTTGTTTTCTCATGGCATACAGATAAAGATTATGACAATAACTGTAGCTCATGCAATGAGCAGAGTGTGTTGCTTATATCTGAACATTTGTCTATGTGCCCAAAGAGCTTATGTTTTGGTTCACAAGGCACAAAGGCGACTCTGCTGTCAATATGCTTGACGTTGAAGATGCTGATGTAAATTTTCTATACTGAGGTAATGCTCCAAGACAAACTAAAAATTTATGGCCCTTCAATTTTGGCTTTTGCACATTTTGAACAAGGACACAAGTTAGTAGTCAACTATGGAAACTAACATTTATTGCTTTGAATACCAAAAGTTCCTTTAGATTTTGATAATGCTTATTCCTGGGAAACATGTCGAACCCAATCTACATAAAGCTTGCATGACATGCGATTGCTGCAAAAATATGGACATACCAGTGACTGAAGGGTCCAAAACAAAAAAGAAGGCATCAAGCTGTCAGCTCCCCTAACACATCCTCACAGAATTTCTAAACACCTTTTATTTGCTGTACCTCCTGTCTATCATAACACATTATACTCTTTCAAATATAGATGCAACAAACAATATGAAGTGTTTCTGCATGCATACAAGCATATTACTCAAGGTCATAGCAGTGAGCAGAGCAGTGACTGCATATGGCTTCCTGCTATGAGTCAGTGGCCAGGATTAAGCAACACAGCAGGCTGAATACATGGCATTTTTCCTGCACAAGATACAAGGCCCTAGGCCAGTCGACAGTACACTTGAAACACGGGCTACCAAGATTGCTATGACAACAATAAAAAAAAAAATATTCTGGAGCCCACTTGGCTCGACTGCTGTGCACCACTGCAGAGAAACAAATGGTTGTGTAAACTTCTTTTATTGATATGTGCTTTGCCTATACTATGAACAAACAGACATGGTGTGCCTTTTATATGTTAAGCAAGCAATTTATGAAGGTGTCTTTATACTGTGAAACAGTTTGCCCTCTGCTGATTTGTATTTGAAATTTGTGCACTGTGAGAATAAAAAAAAACTTTCATCACCAAGCCCAGAGATGTCTGCTTCATATTTTAAATATACTGAGGCCATCAACAAAACTTCTACACTACACATCTACACAGATACTGAACGCACACACTACAGCAATGCTAACATTTCAATAAAAAAAATTTACACTTTGCACAGAAAATCTGCATTCTACAGTAATTACTAGGGGTGTGCAAATAGTAATTTTTGAGACCAAATCAAATATGAATCGCATAGTGGCATAAGTGAATCGAATCTAATGTTGAATAGCTCTCAAATAGTTTTCAAATAATGAACAGTGGTTATCACAGTTAATATAAGGTGATGTTCACATCCATAGGCGGAAGGTTTTGATTTTTCCAGGGGGGCTGGGGCCCGGCCAGCTTTCTGAACCCCACTAATGTATGTGCATATGTATACATCTTCACATTCCAATTTTAACCACAGTTAATTGTGCTATAGTGTTACACTTCGCTATTACTAATACTGCTTCGCCTTTCCAGCAAAGATGCAGCCTCATTTTTTTTTTTTTTGCTGCAAGTCAGAGCATAAGTGCTGCTGCACATGGCTGCTATTGATTCTAATTTCGAGTGGATCCGGCTTGGTCTCATTTCGGTTACTGAGTGAACTATATATATTTACCACCTCTGCATGCAAGTGCCGATGTTTCTATCCCTAATAAATGTTGTAAATTATTGGAACAGTTTTCTTTTCCTGAGTTATTAGCATTGCCTACTGGAAAGAGAAGCAATACTGAAACACATATCATTCACGTGCATTTCACATGCCGTTGAGAAAAGACTCTGCCGAAGGGGTCACTGAAGTCTGCAGTGCTTTTTTTTTTTCAGGGTAAGTAGGCATAACAATTTGAAGCGAGGAGAACATACAGCAGCATATTCATTATCTAGCCATAGGCTATCCATACCATTAGAAATAATTGTTAGTTGGCTACCTCCTTCTCTTCAATATGATAAACTTTGTCCTGTGTATTATATTTAAGCATATTGTGTCTGTGCATGATTTTCACAGTGGAAAGTTTTAAAAATATTGAAGTAAAAAAATATGAATGAGGTAGCTGCCGCTGGTGTTTCTAATGTGCTTGTCCACATATTGCCAGGATTTTCATAAAGCGAAAGTATGAATTAAAATCCGTGCATGTCCACACCAACAATGATGCAGTAAGCATTTAGCCACAATAAAATTTAAACTGCAAAGGTAGAGGCAGCTCAAAAGACACTTCAAATGATGTGGGTAACAGAACTCTGGCAATGACACAGTAATGACAAGCCCCCCCTCAGAAAACTACGAAGCGGGCTTGAGCCTCGGAGGTGCCCCCCCCCCCCCAAAGTCAGCACCTATGTTCACATCCTATTATTCTTAATGTTAGCAAGTTTCTGTCATGTTCACTTAATCAAATTACATGAATGGTTTTGCACTGTGCTCTTCTGTTTCATGAAATTATCCTGTGCTGTTGTGTTCAGCATACAAGGCCACAAATGCTCAATGCGTATTCGTATCATAGGCACTACCAAACAAAAGGGTGAGGGGGGGATCTTGCACATTTGGAAAAATAGTTATTTTTAATAAACATTTTTATTAGATTTATAATTTTTATACACATTTTTTATATATTAACCAAAAAAGATTTAGTTTGGAAATCGGATTTTGAAAAAGCTCACAAAAAGAGCGATCATCAACCAGGTGAACACACACATCTCACATGACTTGAACACACTTTGGAGACACAAGTGGCACAGCCTGCTCAGCAGGTGTTGTAGCGTTATGCAAATCAATATTTTTGTTAATCTGCTAATCACTCATGACGAAATAACAAGCTATACAACTTTTGGACATCAACAATTAGCTTAAATGTTTGTGTTTGAAAATTCAGTTAATTGGTCTTAGATAGGTAATTAATGCATTGGTCACAGTACAAAAACTACGAAGTTTAGCACAATCGCTGTAAGCATCATGGCATTGGTTTCACTTGCATAGATTTCGGGGGTTTTCTCACACTATTTTTATAAACGATGTTTAATTATTAATTACTCATCACAATGCACTGCCCCTACATGTCTAAGTAGATAAGCTCCAGTGTGTCTTGGAAGCCCATTTCTACACGACAAGGGCAGTTTCAGTCAATCAAGGCACCATCAGCACTCTATATTGTGCTGAGGTAAAAGCATCCTACAGGGATATGGCAAAACCCTTCATTCAAAGCTCAAACTATACATTGAACATTTAATACATTTTTACACAGAATATCTAAGGGGCACATCCCCGGCTGAATACAAAGAATTACTAAAAATACCTGAGTTTGATATAAATTGGGTGGACTGCATCCATTAGAAAGCAAGTGAACATTTGACTAGAGTGCACGAGCACATTCTTTCATGCTATCTAGACAGTTGAAGGTTAAAAACCCTTGAAAAACACAGCCTACACAAGGAAGAAGATGGGATGAGGCTAGAACTAACAACCGAATTTTTATTGTGGGAAATAACAAATAAATAACCTTTGGCAGCCCTTGGGCACATGAACGGAAACCATCACAAGACCACCAGAAAAAGCTAGTCTAGAAACAAATCACCTTTTATGCTACCATAAAAGAAATATAATTCATTGTGATGGGCCTTGTAATAGTTCCTGTGCATGCCTGGAGCAGTGCTGGAGGTTACATAGTACTTATTTCACATAATAAAAGTTCAGTTGCTAGTTCCGGTCTTGTTCCGTTGTCTTCTCGCTTATGTACATTGCGTTTTTGCTGGTGTCTCACCTTCAATCATGTACCAATTGGCCCAGCTTTCAACATTATTATCTAGACAGTTGTTTGTAGCTAGCAATAGCTTGTTCAACACGCACAAAAGCATCAGCCATGTCCTCAGCCTGCAGTCCATGGCGCGTGTAGTGATGAAGGTAGGCAGCCTCAGTGAATCGGCACCATGCTCGGCTTACTAACGAGTCCAAGTGAGGGACACAGGCATCACTGTTGCTAGCAAGCAACAAGGTACGAGCAGAGCCCAAAAATTTGTGAGCATTTGTCCACACACTGAGCTCACGACCCGCCTCCACAAAAGGCGCATGGCGGCAGGCGAAGTCGGTGGTATTGAGGGCCGACAGCCCTTCGCCTCGTGCAACAGCCAGGGAGGCAACACAGGTAGGAGGCCTCTTTTCAGTGCCCATAGCTGCATAAATAAACAGAAAATTTTAAAAATAAATTACTACAAGGCTATTTGCAAAAGATGCTGTTTATATTGCATGCTCTCCCTCCCCCCAAATTACAGCTCCTTCAAAGTAATAGACACCAGTAAATTAGTATGGAAAACAGAGAAACAAATGCTGGAATGCCTCCATGTTTTATTGTGCCATGGCTTGCTTGTGGCGGTAAAACATGTCTGGATGTGATATGCAAGAAAATATGAGCTGCGGTCCAAATCCACAAGGCAATGAAGTTCAGAGTGTGCATCAGGTTTTGTATGGCCTTTGAGATTGTGGCACTATTTAATGCAACAATGAGCCTCTTTGATTATTCATTCCTGACAGTCCCAAATTGTCCAAGATGGTACTTTCAGCCAATGAGCATCTCGGACAGTTCTGGACAGTCCGGGATGACAAATACAAGAGGAGGAATGCGATGCACCATAACCTCAAAGGCCATGCTTTGATGTATGGTTATGTCACCATTAATCCTCAGATAACCTGGACACATTGTGCACCAGACGAATTTAGAGTGCCAAAGGTATAGACAGTCAAAGAGCCAAAATCAAAATATTTGTTGGTACTGGCTTACCAAGGCGAATTGCTGGAAGCAATAAGTGATGAAATGTCCAAAGCCATATAGGAGCAAGTATCATCTGGTTATTTTGCTCAATGCAAACCTATGGCAGGTAAAGTGAAAACAATGAAAAGTAGATATCGGGGTGTCTGTGCAACGTGGCTAACGTGCTCACAGTGGTACTCATCAGGAAGCCATGCACACACATTTGGCTTTTACTGAGCACTTTTAAAAGGCCCTGGACCACCCCTCCGGCTTGGTGAAATAACATAGCCTGCAGATAGCATACGAAGCTGCAAACATATCAGCCAAATTTTGCTCTCGTACGTGGTGCGTGAAGCTTGCAAGCGGATTGCGAAGTTGCCTTTCTCTAAAGCGCTCTCTTTTCAATAGAAAGTCCTGTCCTCACTCTCTTCTGGATGCTTTATTTCATCATTCCCTTATCTGGCTGCTATTCACTGATAGCTGACATTAAGCTGCGGTCGGCTACATGGCGTAGATACTGCAGCCGCCGCATGGTGCCGCGATGAGTCCACTGTCGAAGCGCACTGCGGCACGCTGAAGACGACCGCATTTGGTTCATGTTTAGCGCGTCGTAGGCACCAAAGGAGGAAGTCATGGCCATCCAAAATTAAATTTGAACTGCGTCCCATGGTGACATTAAGAAGACGGAGCATTGCGGTTATGCCCCACTGTGCGTAGCCTTCGCAGTGCAAAGCATTGAAGCAGAAATGGGAGCACAGCGGAGGCCTTGTTTGTTTGGCAATAACTCCACTTCTGCTGAATGCACTGAAACACATTCTGCGGCAAAGTGTTTCTGAACTAACCTATTTTCACTTCAAATGCATTTCTCCACTTTGATAAAAAGTTGTTCAGGGCCCCTTTAAAATTTGTAACACTCTGCTTATAGGGCCTCACCAGGTCTGGAACATCTTGAGCTGACAAGCGCAGAGCATACAATGCGCAATAACGATAGTGCCTGCAAAGTATTAAATCGCTATGTGCCGCACTTCGAGCCGCAGGATGACATACATGTGCTAGTGTGCCTACGTACACGTGTTTGTGTTGTGACGTCACTCGCAGTGAGACATGACTTCCGAGAATTATTGAAGCCAACATCTGTTATTTGTGTAATGTGTTGCTAGAATAAACGAATTAAAGCTTAGAGAAATAATAAAACACACAAACCGAATGTCTGCATGTTTTTGTTTTACTTCGCACTGCAGCAAAAGAGATGTACTTCCGTTTCATCTGCTTGTTCCCACTTCGTGCAGTCGTGCCCGCAAACACCAAAACTATGTCATTTTCTACTGTGTTCAAGTCTGGGATCATGCTCTGTGACCCACTTGTGTCTGCCTCAGTATTCATGTAGCACAGACTTATACCGCTAGTCAAGTGTCCTCGTGCACAGCACACAAAATTGTGTGCTGCGCGAAACGAGACAATCGAAACAGCTCGCACGCGGTACCATCAGTAGAAGTGTGCCGCACTGCAAAAAAAGCAAGGAGAAAAAAAAAATGAAGGTGGGGCCCATGACGTATGCATCACGCAATCCTCAAGGCCCGGTATGGGAGAAAGCAGGGAAGGAATTTTGCCTGTGAAGGCTAGACAGGGCAAGTGGAGAGGGAGTCTATGTTTGCGGTGAAGCTCGCCTCCTGAAATCATGTGTTCAGCACACTGGAATATTTATATCTTGACTATTAATGGAGCCAACTTGAAAAGCTTTTGCGGCAGAACACTCCCTAGAGGACATGTAACAACTTCCAATGTATAACCAAAATTTGCTATGGGGCATGGTGGGGGGCCATTTAAGTACTGTGCAGGGACACTCGACTCTGACGCATCCCCTGATGTTTTCCCCGCATGGCTCTTGCATCTCCTGTAATCCTGCTTCTCCATGTAGCTATGTGCCACTGGCGGTCGATAGCTACAGAATAGTATGAGAGATGGTGTGAGTGTTGTGCTGCTAATGCTACGTAACGGTGGGGTTAATTGGGTGCAAAATGGAGTAGCCTCTTCCTCTTTGGCTTGGGATAGGCTAGAGGTGTGAATGTTTCACACGCCAGCTTGCACGCTTCGCGGGATTGTCCTGAGAAAGGTTTCAGAGCAGGCTACTGGGATGGTCAAACATGATCATTCGAACAGGCTACTCTTTGTGTCAAGCATGGGGGCAAACATGTTTGCTCGATATCCTGTCATGGTAAGTCAAAAGGACCATCTGTTGGGCTAGTTGGTCTAACAGTGTCAATTCCAAAAACAGTGAAAAAAATACACATACACATAAAGAAGACACAAAATACGTGGACAAATGCTACTACCAACTATTTATTCCAATCGACACACCCTTCGATTTTATAAAGTGAGTCATGCACAAGTGTCACACCCGTTTTTCCAATGCGAAAGTGATAAACATAAGTAAAAACTAAAAACAAAAACTATAAAAGGTGAACAAAATTGCTGCCTGCTTTAGACAGCAGAATTCAAGAAGACCAGTTCGGCGCTGTGCAGCAGCCAAGATGCTTTGCTTACACAGATAGGTGAATTTTTGTGGATATGGAATGCTTCTAAAGCCACTCGAGCTGTGCGGTTTGCAGACTTGCCGAAGATAGTGGTCTAAGAAAAAAGTGCCTTGCACTATTAAGTTGGTGCATCAACGTGCCCTCCATTTTTTTTGTAGTACTGTATTGTCATTCCTTTGCCCCAAGAGCATGTTTGAGACCCCCATAACTGGCACGTACAATAAGTTGTGCGTGACTTCTGTGACAGTGATGTGCTGCTTTCTGGGTTGTCTGGATGATGTGATCTCTACACTGTCATTCTCGCAAACTGCATTCACCACTTATTGTCAGCAGAAAAGCTTGAGTGAACACTTTTTTCACAAGCTGAAATGCATCACCAAAGCAGAGTTGTTCCGGTGCATAAAATTTCTGCAATCGAAATTGTGGCTCCAGAATGGCGAACTCAAAGACAACAAAATGGCAGTTGCACACAGGCAATGACATCTGCAACCAAGCACTGGAAAAACGAGAGAAGCCACTCATGGTATATAGTGCCATTATGTGTGGAAACTAGTGATAATCACAAAGGAACTTGTGGCAGCTTCTTCTGTGACTAATCCAGCTGAAAAGCTTAAAAAGTGCTATGATAAGAATGTCAATAGATACTGAATGTTATTTTCTAGGCCAACGCTCAGATTTCCTTTCTCATCCTCAATTATTTCCCTTATCACATGCATGTGGCATCTAAGGCTGTCTGACCAAATGATTTTACCTTTAACTCTGCACTAGAACACTCCTCCCCGTTTCCTTAAGTAATTTTTTGGATGATCCTATTACATTTATTCTTGACCAGGGTGTCTACCAAGTTGACATTTCCAAATTCCCTGAGTTTTTCAGGTTTTCCCTGAGTGCCTTTGCAAAATTCCCTGAGTGATGCAGAACTATGTTTTATGTCACGACGAGCTGAAACCATATCGCCTGATGCTGTCACTCTCTAGCCCTTTGACGGTCGATGACGTAAATATACGGTGCCGCGAAGAAGTCCGAAAATGGTCGATGCCGTATATTTACGGTGTCGTCTGTACGTTTAAAAAGCGCGCCAATTTCCTAACTTTTTGTTTTCTGTCATGTGCTGCCACTATGTGGGGATACAGGGAATTTTTTTTCGCGCGCCTATCTCTCTCGGTTTTCGTTGCATGGTTTGTTTTAGCGCTAGTTTGCTCCCGCGCGTCTATATACTACCGCTCGCGCATTGGCGCGCGCGCGGGCGGGAGGCCGTTTGGATTTTGTTTCGCGGGCGCTTTCGGTTTTTTGCGCTTGCAAAACTGATGGCTATCTCGTTCCTAATCGCTCATAGGGCGACCGCTTGTTTTTCGCTCGTTCAGTGCTCACAGGGGTGTGCATAGGAAGGATGCCGCCGTGCATGCGTTTCCCTTTCTTTTCTGGCAAAAACTAATTGCCCTAGCTGGTTGGCGATAAGATGAATATTAGCGGAAGTTTCTCACACGTGTTGCTTTTTTTTGATGGGCACACAACCAGTTTGCTTGAGTGCGCGCACCTATGCAGTTCGATTACGCTATGGACGTACGTATTAGTGTAAGAACAGGAAAATTTGAGGCTTGCGAAATATTTTCATGCACGGATTTTCAAAGCCTTGAACTATGTGCATAAAAATGCATAAACTTTTTTTAATTCTTATAAGTTTATTTCCTTTTTTATTGTTGTTATTCATGAATGAAGAGTGCATATATACCAACACAAAAGATTGTTTTCTCACTTTACGGTCACCCTAGAAAAATTACAGTAAATTTTTTTCGAAATAAATCTCTAAGAAGAATCGGAATCCGCGATAAAAAAAATCTACCCTGGGCAGTCGCATATGGCGAAAAAAAAATCGACCCTCAAAGGGCTAGTAAGCATATGAAAAAAAATAAAAAAATGACTTAATCCAATTTGAATACTGAGGAGTAGCGTTCATGTTATTCAAGAAGAGAATAGAAGGGAGGGGTTAATAAAATGCACAGCAAATAACATGTCTCCGAAAAAAATTGCAAATAGAGTCGGACATTCTCGAATACGAATAAAAAAGGAGATGCATACAAAAGCAAATATTTTAGAATATGAGCTATTTCCATCAACTGATAGCAAGCTCAGTGGTATGAGGCCCGAACTTTGTCACAATTGAGATTCTCTCTCAACAGCTCGTAAGTCAACCTCAACTGTCCTGACATACTTTCAGACCGCGCACGACGCCTCAGTGTTGTGTTTCACTGCTTTAAAGAGTTTATATTGGTTTGGATGAGGGACACTTGCGTCTCGGCATCAGCCAACACTTTGTTTTTTGAGCTCAGGCTCCTTCAAAACGGCGGCAGCACGCTTCCTTCCCCGTTCATTCCACAATGCGTATAACCTTTCTGCTCTTGTACTCCTTCCGCGACTCGTTCGCCCCACGGACCATTTGAAGCATCTTCTTGGTCAGTTGCACAGTCCACGTCTGAGTTTTCGAACTCCTTAGGAGCCGCGAAAACGTCCGAAAAATCGGCCAGTTGAAAAAAAAATAAATGCATGTCATTTGCTGCCCTTAAGGGCTCAAATCGCCACAGGTACATTGGAAAACGCTCTGAAGGCCTGTCGGTACACCTATTAGGCATATCAGTGCTCGTACTGTGACAGGAAATACCGGGTGCACGCGTGTATAATTAAGGAATACACACTGTGTCCCGTGGCAATAGCCCCTTCCTACGCTTGTTATGCTTCACTGCAATATTTTCGCGTATGCTTCACCAAGTAATATTTCTGTACGGAGGCGAAGCTGACTTTCGGGAACCGGCATTATGCAACGCACTATTCTTTCCAAGCTTCTAAGCCAATCGCGAGGACCGCAAAGGCAGAGTCCGTGCCATTGCTGACAGCAGCGAATGCTTTCAATAAAAAACACAGCACCCAACGGCAAGAAGCTGCATAGCGATCGTCGAAGCAGCTAGGCCTAGCGTTGCCGCAGTGGTGACTATGGCTGCTAGCAGATCTCCGTGCGAGAGCGCCGGTTACAGGTGGCGAGGTAATAAAAATGGCAGCAGTGGTGGCTTTTATTAATGCCGTTTCGGAGCTGCGGTCACGGCAAAACGTACGGAACATCGGACGGCGAAGAAATCTTGCGTCCGAAATTTCAGACGTTCTGATACATTGACTTTATGGGGTACGTGGTGGTGCCGCGAAGCCGTCCAAATTATCTAAAATCCGGAAAGTCGGCCGTTGACTGCGCACTAGCAACTCCTCCAGCCGACGACAGGACGTCAAAGACGATTCATTACGATTCCTGTCTGTTACTCGAGCCAGCATTACCGCGACTTTCGACCCTTTCAATAAAATTACAGCTAATTTTCCCTGATAGAGACACCATTTCCCCGAGTTTTTCCAGACTACTCAATATCCTTGAGAATTCGCGGTTTTTTCGGTTGGTAGATACCCTGTTGACAGTACAATCTACAGTCATTACTAAATGGATACTAGCAGAAAGTAGAAATGTATAGAAAATTAAGAACAGACAAGGTATGTGATTCTGCTTGCTCCTAATGTCCATTTAGCAATGTTTCACCGAATGGTCCAGCAAGACATTTTTCTAGGATTCAGTTCTTGACACATTCTTGACCGAAATAGGGACTGCAACAACATAAAGGCAGACTAGCAGACACACTGTTGTCAACTTGTGGTACATACAGAGTCTGAAAGTGTAAACTTGCTCTGCCAATAAATTATTTGTACAAAACCAACGCTATAAAGCACAGTGCAGTCAACTTACAGTGACACCACATAGAGTAGTAATATTTGCTTGAAGCAGTAAGGCAATTTAGCAATATATATCTGCTTTTGCATTGGTCCAGTGCAAGAATAAACAGCATATGTAATGGTATAATTGTTACATAGCTGTGCACCAAATTATGCTTTTGGAAAAGCTCTTCAATTTGGTATCAAATGAAATAAAATAGAGTGTTTGGCAACTGATGCCTGGAATCATTGTGAAACGTTTTCTAAGTATGTTCCGCCATTAGGCACACAATTTTCTTGTGATTGAAAGCTGTTGTTCGAGCAGCTGAAGTAACTGGAAGCAATGCACAACGTTTTGCGAGTAGTACATATGCATTTACATTTTAACAATAACTCCTTGCTTAAAGTCAGTACTGCATTCTTGATTACTCAATAGGGTTGAACGTCCCAAAGCAACATAAGGGCTAGAGAGATGTCATAGCGGAGGGTTTCAAACTGATTTTGACCACTTAAGGTTCTTTATTACCATGCATCAAATGGTAGGAACAAGAGCACTCTTGCATCGTGTCCCAACCAGAATGTGGCCGCCAGAGCCAAGCATTGAAACCATGACTGCATGCTCTAAAGCATAACTGCTCCCGGGAAATGTTCTAGAGAACTGATGTTTCTCAGCCATCTTTCTTCCCAAATATGATGCATAAATGGAGTGGATTTTGGCAAGATATTATTTGTAAATGCTGCAGTTTACTAGTGAATGGCTTGTTTCTTGTTTTATAGTCGTATTTATATTTTCCAAGTGCAACATTTTATGTCTTGGATGTTAAACATTATTTTCAGTCACTGTTGTTTGACTGACGTACACTTAAAAATTAAATTCTGGCATTTTAAGCACCAAAACCACAATCTGATTAAGAAACACGTCGTAGAGGGGGACTTGGAATAAATTTGGACAACTTTGGGATCTTTAAAATGCACCTAATCGAAAGCGCATGAGCATTCTTACATTTCGTCCCTATCGAAATGCACCTGCCATGGCCAGGATCGAGTCTGTGACCTTGAGCTCAACAGAGCGAAGCCATAGACACGGCTGCTGGGCCGGGTGACACACAGTTCCACACAGGTGCTAATAGGGTACCCTAACTAATGAAACACTAGCATCTATGTGAATGCGGCGGACCTAACAAAACATGAGAGTGATACTGCTAACCTTCATCGGTGGCACTGTGGCAGCGCTGCATCTTGCCAAGGGCCCGCACAAGGCCCTGCCAGGAGCTGCAGCTGAAGGCAGCCAGTGCAGGTGGCTCCTGTGGCACCTGAAGCAGGCTCACCTGCTTCAGGGACCCATGGCATCCAAGCTCAGAGGCAACATCACCTGCGAATGTGCATAGAGGAAGACAAAATATTTAGCATTCAGTTATAGTAGGACTTATTGGTGATCACCACAGAGTGCCTGATGCACAGTGCCACATGTAATGCATTGCCAAAAAAAAAAAAAAAGAATAACCACTTTATTTTTACTATACCCTTTTTGAACAAGTTCTTAAAACACTTCCTGAAACAGAAATAACTTCTCGCAATGGAAGAGACTCGAAAACATGTAAAGAAATAACCGACAGGAAAGGGCACAAGATTACAGCAGAGATGTGCATTACGTTATACATATAGAGTTTTATGGCGAAACAACTCAAGATATGCATCTACCAGCTGAGAGTAATTAAAATAAAAAATTATGGGGTTTTACGTGCCAAAACCACTTTCTGATTATGAGGCACGCCGTAGTGGAGGACTCCGAAAATTTTGACCAGCTGGGGTTCTTTAACGTGCACCTAAATCTAAGTAAACGGGTGTTTTTGCATTTCGCCCCCATCGAAATGCGGCCGCCGTGGCCGGGATTCGATCCCGCGACCTCGTGCTCAGCAGCCCATCACCATAGCCATTGATGGCGGGTGCCGAGAGAAATGCTAAATAAAACTTACCAAGACAGGTGTGCAGTCCATGCAAGTCTCGACTGGGCTGCAACAGGCAAGTCAGGTGTCTGGCAGCCAGTGCATTCATCTCTACCAGAGAGGCGCTACGCAGTGCCCACCTCTGGGTGACCACCCGGTGCAGAGCATCATTGCTTAACACAAGGAGTGCATCTGCAGAATCTTGCAAATGTGCTAGGGACAGCAGCACATTGTACGCCTGCACTGACACTTCTCCAGACTTGAATGGCCACACCACCTGGACCAGCAAGAAGACGTTCCCCCAACCCACCTTCTGTACACACTTGCGGATATAAGCTTGCAATGAGGTTGGCTACAGGCTTATACTCATTTACTTGAAATACCTTATGAGGCCTCAAGACCGGCAGTGGTTTAAGAGACACATCACCTAAACATTTGATCACAATCTAGATATCTGAAATTACACGTACTAGTGGTATACAAAGAATACCAATGAATTTAGTAAACCTTAAACTAACACAAAGAAGAGATACATGCAAGAAACACATTATATAAAGTTCAGCAGGAAAGCAAGTACACGAAATAACTCGAGGGTATAAACATACCAATCAGTAAAAAAAAAGAAAAGAAAAACCAACAAGAGGAGGGGGAAATAGCCATAATTTCATTTACTGATACTGTCAGCCCAACGTTGGGCTATTATAGGAGTGGTAGGTCACAATACAAGCAACAATATATGTACAGGATAAAGAAAATAGCCATAATCAATACATTTAAAAAAGATTGATTTCTTCTGCCACCTGTGTGCCCTTTATATGGGCCATAGTGAGCAGGTTTAAGCTTTAGTTCAGTTTTGATTTTCCCATTCAGATACTATAATTTGACATGCAGGAATTCTTCATTTAGGCAACCAGTGATGCGAGCTGTACGAAACAAAACAGTTTGCAAAAATGCATGTTTTTTGCCGCAATTGAACACTCACAAAAGGAAGCAACAGAACTGCTTGTTGGCCTAGTTGGTGCTTGCTAAAAGACATGTTTTTTGCCGCAATTGAACACTCACATAAGGAAGACACAAAAGACAACACAGGCCTGTGTTGTCTTTATGTGTCTTCCATTTCTAAAAGACATGTTTTTTGCCGCAATTGAACACTCACAAAAGGAAGACATATAAAGACAACACAGGCCTGTGAGGTCTTTATGCGTCTTCCTTATGTGAGTGTTCAATTGCGGCAAAAAACATGTCTTTTAGCAAGCACCAACTAGGCCAACAAGCAGTTCTGTTGCAAAACAGTTTGTATTTAAAAGTGAAAGGTTAATTTTAGAATGGCAGAAAGCTAAGCTATTTGGTAAGGATTCATTATGCAAAAAGGTGAGGCGTGCAGACAGGACACAGAAGAAAAGAAGTGGACAACATGAACGCCGACTATCACCTGAAGAGAGTACTGAGGCAAAAAGCTTCGAGTCTTCTTTCTTCTTTTCGCCTCAGTGCTCCCTTCAGTTGATAGTCGGCGTTCGTGTTGTCCACTTCTTTCCTGTGTCCTGTCTGCACGCCTCACTTTTTTGCACAATGAAAGTTTAATGCTAGGGGATCATGGGAGCAGAAATTTATGTCGTAAAAAGCTATCCTGAAGCATGTTAAATTGAAACTTTGCTAAACCACTACCATTAGTTCAAGAATGGTCTCTTATGGAAACTTGTGGGGAGAAATTAGGTTACATTAATAATTTCATTGCACCAAGGCCTCACGGTAGAGTGTTTATTTACTGAACAGCACAAGTATTATGTATATTGCAAATGCTTACTGCTGCTATCACAGGAGTGTTTGGGTAGTTGTCCCTTAGGGTCTCAGTGAGCTTGGTTCCCAAACCACTGCCTGTCCCTCCACCGAGAGAAAAAATGGGTAGGAAGCCATCCAACCAGTCTCGTTGTTCAGCATGGCACCTCACAAGATTGCAGATCTCATCCAGGCCTTTCTCAGCATGTTCAAAATAACCCAGAGCCCAGTTGTTACCAGCGCCTTGTGCGCTAGTGTAAGCTGCGCCACTGGCGTAGTGCCACTTGTTGCTGTAGCAGGCTTCCTTCAAGACCCTGCCGACGGCCTGCGATGCCAAGAAAATGAAAGATTTGTTTGTGTATTTCAACAAGGCCAACATTTGCACAAGTACAACAAACAATTCTGTTTTAACTACATCTATAACACGCATCTGCTTGTCCTAAAAAAAAGAGCATGTAGATAAACAAGTATGCTGTTAGATGGGTGCCCTCAGTCGGAATAGTTGGCAAGTTGTGGAAATTGTCACACAGTGTCTGGAAGCTAAGCAGTTTGATCTGTCTGGTTGGAATAATTAAGAGGATAATAAACAATGACTCCAGCTGAAAGGTTGTATTTACTCGAAGCTGACGTTACAGACAAGTCGATTACCTTTTTTTCTCTCCCGCATTGTCTTTCCCATCAGTCAATACTAGAAAATAAGTTGTCATATCAAATGAAGCTCTCCTTCCATCCTCCCACCTCTGCGCCCACCTTCCTAAACTACTAAAAACCTTTACCGACTTGGCTCGTTCAATGGCTATGGAGCTGTGCTGCTGAGCATGAAATCCTGGTTTCAATTCCCTGATGTGGCAGTCGCATTTCGATGGCAGAGAAATGCAAAAATGCTAATGTACTTAGATTTAGGTGCATGTTAAAGGGGCCCTGCAACACTTTTTGAACATAGTAAGAAAACGTTGCTGATCTGTTGTAGAAGCTGCAGTGAATATGTTAGCCAAATATTATTTCACTGTACAGGGTCCTGAATATTTGGCTGCGCATGTTCAAAAATATATTTTGCGCTCATCGCTGCACTGTTCTTGGTCAAATTTTGCAGAATGATCGCATTTTGGCATCGACTTCATTTAGTGTAACACTTGGCACGATTAGTCACCTGTTTCTTAAGAAAAAAAAATGGGAAACTGTTTTTGTCTATGGGAAAAATGGCGTCTGAAAAGCCGGCTCTGGCACAGACTTGTGTCACCACCTGCCGTCATCAGCAGAAAGCAGTGCTTCAGGGAGGGCCGCCGCGTGTTTCCTGCTCCTGGAACAGGTGACTGCCCTCCCTGAAACGCTGCTTTCTGCAGATAACGACAGGTTGTGACCCAAGTTTATGCTTGAGCCACCGTGGCAGCAGCTCGCATCCCCGTAAACGCAGGCAAATTTCCACTTTAAACCAGGCAATTTTGTGGTGAGCGTAAAATTTTTTTTTGAACGCGCGCAGCCAAATATTCAGGACCCTGTATGCAGCAGGGAACTTACAATCTACTGTCAAACATAGCGAAAAATCTCTTGCTCTCGCTTCTACAATGTCGTCATACAGCGTCGGCAGCAGCTGGCCCAACACTACCGGGCGATTTTGTGACCGTGAGAACATTCTCAGTAATAAATAATTGCTAATTTTGAGTTAAATAAATTAAAATATATATGCCTGCGATTGTAAACAGACAGGAAAGTAATTTCATCTTTGCACGCATGTAGCTGCAGGCTGTGTAGCACAGTCTTCCGCAGCTGCCATGAGGTGCTGTGACGAGCCCTTTCACCGCCATGACACTCAACTTTTGGCCAGGGCTTTGCCCTTTTGGCTTCTCCACTGTGTAGCTTCCAGCATGCTAGTGGAGATAAAAGGAGGAAGAAAACTGGATATCAGTGCATTAACTCCACTTATAGTTGTAGGATTCAAAAAAAGTTTGCACCAGGGGATTTATGAAACGACATCCTTTATTAGGGAGGCCATTCAATGATAAGTTAGAAAAATGTTTCAGGGCCCCTTTAAAGAACCTCAGGTGGTCAATATTAGTCCCGAGCACTCCACTATGGTGTCCCTCTTGACCCACTGCACAGTTTCAGGATGTTAAACCCTACAATTTATTTAAAAAATCTTTTCAAAAGCTGTGACCCACCACCATCAATTATTTACCCTTGAAAAAGAAGGTGAGTTAGCTCAGAACTGTCAACTTTTGGCAAGTACCACCCCCTGGTTGAAGACCACCCCCTGATTGTTAACTTATCTATTTAAGGGCTTGTGTCAGCACCAACGTATCCCAGATTCACTGGTGTCTGCTACTTTATAGCTTTATAGTTTGAACTACTGAGGATTACTGAGAATACGAATTGCTGATGAGCTGCAGTGAATCTGAAGTAGAAAATTTATTTATTTTATTTATTTATTCATACTGTCGATACCATCAGGGATCATAACAGGAAGGGCACACATAGTTATCTTGCAGTGTAACAATAATAATTAGCGCAATAATAAGATTAGACATATTAGACATGCAGTTAGCAGAGGCAGACAATGTAGTAGGCAGAAAAGTAACGTTATACACTGTAATAATGTTACGAAAAAAAAAAAAACAGGTAATCAAAGGTAGAACATTTACAAAGGTGAACAAAATGGTAGGCATAAATTATACAATAATACATAGCATTAAATTCAAGAGTAACAAGGGGTAATGAGGTAGTCTGTCAAATATCAATGGCGGTAAGCAATAATTACAACAGGAAAAGAAGTAAACAATTTGCATAAATAAACAATAGTACTCAGTAATGGCAAGTAATACAAGTTATAAAAGTAGGGTATACACAAGAGGTAGTAATCCTTAAGATATGTTTAAGGTGTCGTTAAAGAAATTGTGATTATGTACACAATCTAATGAAATAAAATGGCACAAAAATAGATGGTGACACAAGTACATCATAATTGTGAAGCACGCAATTCATTTTAGGCTAATGTCAAAAAAGTAGTTAACGATGGGCTGTCTGTAATACTAGGGTCCAGCTTATTCCATTCACGTGTCATTAGAGGGAAAAATGAGTGCTTATGGCTTTCCGTATGAAATGGGTGTTCGTTTAATGACAGTGAATGTTTATGTCGGGTGAGTCGTTTTTGTGCTAAGGATAAGTATTTGGAACTGTCTATATTCAATTCATTATGAATAAGTTGATACATAAATTTTAATCGTGCAAGCTTGGCTCGTTTTTGTAGGGTCAGTATACCGGCCTGTTTTAGCAATTCTGTGGGTGAATCTGTTAACCTATGTTTGTTGTAAATATATCTCAGTGCCTTCCTTTGATTTGCTTCTAGTTTGTTAATGAGTTCTTTGGTGAAAGGAAACCAAACAACGTTAGCATACTCTAATACAGATCTGACAAATGTGTTATATGCTAGTAGTTTTGTGTTTGGGGGGGCTAGTCTAAGACGTCTGTTCAGGAAAAACAATTTTTTTTTGTGCGGTCGAGGTAACATTGTTAACATGGTGCTCCCATCTGAAATCGTGTGTTAATGTTAAGCCAAGGTACTTGTACTCCTTCACTTTGTTAAGTGTGGCGTTACTTATAGTGTAGTTAAATTCTGATGCGAGCCTTTTTCTAGTAATTGATAAAATAGCTGATTTTTTAATATTTAAAGTCATTTGCCATTTGTTACACCATTTGTACACAAGTGACAAAGTGTCGTTCAAGGCCACATGGTCATTATGAGAATTGATTACTTGATACAGAACACAATCGTCAGCAAAAAGTCTAACATTGACTGGAATATTAGCAGGCAGATCATTAATGTATATGAGAAATAAAACTGGAGCCAGAATACTTCCTTGCGGAACTCCGGATCTTACGCTAGATTTCATGGAATATTGCTGGTTAACTTCTACAAATTAAGTGCGGTTAGTAAGGTAGTCCTTGATCCAGTTCAGAATAGGGCCCTTTCCCAAGGTAAGTTCGAGTTTATAAATTAATTTCTTATGTGTTACGCGATCGAAAGCTTTTGAAAAATCTAGAAAGATTAGATCGATTTGTTTCTGTTGGTCAATACTTAACGATACATCGTGGACAAGCTCAATTAGTTGTGTGACTGTGGAAACTCCTTTACGAAAACCATGCTGACAATCCGTTAGTATTTCTTCCTGTTCAAGGTGTTTGGTTATGTGCTTTAAGATAATGTGCTCTAGTAGTTTACAAACAGTACATGTTAGTGAGATTGGTCTGTAGTTAGCGGGTTCTGTTTTACTTCCCGATTTATGAATTGGTTTCACTTTATCTGTTTTCCAATCCTTAGGGAGGGTACCTGAGGAGATTGATTTGTTAAAGATTATTAATAAGTACTTGGCCATCCACTCAGCGTATCTGCGAAGGAATGCATTTGGAATATTATCAGGTCCTGGTGATTTCTTTGTGTCTAAGTTAAGCAGTAGGTTAAGTACGCTTGTTTCGGTTAATGTGAGTGGCTCTAGTGGCTTATTTCTAGAGAAGCCTGCTTGTGGTAGTGTGCCATTGTCCTCAGTGAAAACGGAGCAGAAGTAGTCGTTAAGCAAGTTAGCAGAGTTCCTGTTATCTTCATTTGAGGCTTCGTTGTCGTTACGATTCTTTTGGTTAATGTAGCTCCAGAACTTTGTGGGAGCAGTTTTCAAAAAGTTTGTGAGTGTATGAAATGATGCTACTACTGTGAAAACATGACCACATTAATTGAAAAAATGCTGTTGGCAGCGAAACCTCTGCTGTGAAGGCTGGAAAATGACAAGGCTGTTTTTTTTTTTCTTCCAGCCAAAAATTTACTAAGCCATAGAGTCCAAAGGACAGGCTGATCGTTTAACTGGTGTTGAATTATGTGATGTGCAGCACAAATGGATTTGCAAGATGACAGGAAAGCACCACATCTTCATCTTCCCTGTTGTCTGGCATGCTCATTTGCGCTACAGATCACATGAAGTCTCTGAATTTTTAAATGCGAGTAGCTTTTCATGGATCTTTAACCTGTTTTCATGGTGGTCGTACTTTCACTGCCGAGACAAAGATGCCTATGCAAAGGGCACATGCTCTTGTTAAATTTAATTGCGGGGTACGTTCATTGG
Organism: Dermacentor variabilis; assembly: GCF_050947875.1. Classification (NCBI taxonomy): domain Eukaryota; kingdom Metazoa; phylum Arthropoda; class Arachnida; order Ixodida; family Ixodidae; genus Dermacentor; species Dermacentor variabilis. The sequence goes on along the minus strand of NC_134570.1, from coordinate 22,510,665 downwards.
TGAACTACAAGTGTTATAGCTCTGAGATGCACGTGCTGTAGCATGAGGGCTTTGGGGCGTCTCAACACTTTGACACTACGGTGGAACACTCTGAAATGATCGCCCTCCTCACCTCCTGCCACCCTATCCCCCTGTGGTGAAGGAGGCGACTCTGGCGGCAAGAGCAAGAAGGATAGCAGTTGCCTTTCACACTAGCGCTCGTGCTGCTGGAGACAACACACATGACAAACTGGTTTATATGTATATCCACCACCTACAGTACTGCTAAGATGTCTGGTTAACGGCTGTGTTCTTTATGGAATTACCTAATGAAACAACAAAAGCTTTCTAAATATCTTGACGGCAACAAATTCAAGTGCATCATTCCTTTAAGAAAATGAATATCTTTCTAGAAACGGTCGGCTATTCACTTACATTGACAATAATTGCTGATGGTTTATGTCCAATTTTTATTTATTTATTCTCTACAGGACAAGGTAAATGATGGAAAGCAGTGTTGTTCCCTCAAGCAGCAGCAGTGGTGCATTGAGCACAAAAAGGTGAAGTGGTCACATTCGGAGACATTAGGTAGTTGTGTTGACCAGTAGGTTTTGTCGCCCAAGCAAATGAGCACGTGAAATCCCACCTTTGCATTTAAAGGCAGTGCAAGATTTATTGTGGCATATTATATGTGACTTAATTATAAGTGTAGTTTGGGCATGACTGATCTGCTACTATGGCAGTGCACATTTTCTCATTAATATGACATGCCCTTATGTCCAGTCCCCGAATGTAGGTGTTCACTCAAGGATAGCCACTAGATGAGCCTGCTTGGTTATTTTGAATACACCAGTACATGTACACATCTTGCTAGTTTTGCCTAATTGGAAGTCGCCGTTTTGTTCTATTTTGTGCGCTGTGCAATTCTGGAAACGCATGCGTGTTCTTTGTGCAAGATGAGCCGAGAAATGCGAAACGGTTCAATTTCTTTATCTTACGAACAGGTCATGTTAAAGATACAACGTGCTTTAGCAATAGTGTGCACTTCATCAAAAGTTCGGTTAAATTAAGATAACAAAATTTTGGTTATCTTCAAGTTCAACGCATTTCGCGATGTCGACTGTGCACAAATGATGCAGGAAGCAATTACACTGTTTGGGAGACACGACGATATGTCGCCTTGAAAGCCACAAAGGGTGCGAATGTTAAGACGTCTGGCGAACCGCACGGCTACAAAGGAACAGAAAAAACACGTCTGTTCATTTTTGCCTGTAGCAAACGGTTCAACTATGAGCAAACCTTTCTTTCCGTGTCAACCAGGACGGTACTGGCAAGCAGACCACCTTGGGGGTCAACAGCAAAAAATCTGCGGAAAGAAATATTAATCCAGTGAAATTCGTGCAGTCAAAAACGGCATTCTCTCGACTTGGAGAGCGACAGAAACTTTTGCGAGGTCACTCACCTCTCTGCTGACAGGCTGTAGTACTCGTTGTCACGGCGCGTCTCAGGTTCCCCAACACCTATGTCTTGCGCTAAGGCATTAAAAAATTCGAAACCTAGCTGATTGCCACACTGACCGATCTGCAATGTGAGTACGCTCATCGTTTGTCAACACAGAGTCATTTGTCGCGAACTGGAAATCACTCAAAGCAACCGCGATGGGTTCAGCAGCATCGAAACTAACGAAAGGCCGAACGAACGCAGCTCCAACACTTACTACTTGCCCTTGTACTCGTCACAATAGAACGTGCTTGTAAAACTAAATTGAACGGTAAAATGATGAATTAAGATACAAATTTGATGCGCAAGTTGTACTATAGTTGTTAATAAAAACAGTAAGACACGAGCCTCATCATCATCATCGTGACCGCTGCCGAATTAAAATGGCAGCCTTCATACGAAGGTCACGTTGTGTATTGCCAAGCAATTTATTTAAAGGAAAGGCGAGTTACTCACGCAACTTTGATCATATTTTAGCACACAGTGCAACGAAAGTTGGCGAAATTAGTTGCGTGGCCAATATATGGGCGTTTCGTGTGCCGAGGTTGCAACATTTTTGTTTCTGACGTTCCCGTCTTTCCTCGGTGCTTTTCAGGCTGAACTTTCGACGTCATGTGCCGTATGCACCGCAAGAAGGTTCAAAAAGGTGATTCCTGTAAGAGAAGACGAGAACGGGCTGCCATCAAAAGCGATGGCTCGTTCAGCGTTGAATTCACTGAGCGATCGGGGGTGCGTATAACGAGATGCTGCAAGTGAAGCGCAAGAAACACGTACAGGAGGAGGGTACAACACATGCGCAGTTTGTGTGGCGCGTGTTATTCAGCGTCACTTGTGTTCCTATTTCAAATAAAACCGTTTGTTGAAGTGAGCAAATGTTTTGTACCCTTCTTCTGTCCGTATTTTTGCGCTTAACTTGCACTTGCAGTATGTCGTACCAACAAGGCCGAATTTCTATCAATCTCCTTACCTTATATGCAGGTTCTGTAAGCCTATGAAGCCGTACAAGCCAGTCGAGAATGTTGAGGACAAAGTCAAGGCCATATACGAAGACGTGCTTGGACAAAAAGCCGACAGCGCATGGCTGCAGGCACCCATCACAGAGCCCCTGCTTAAGTTTAGGGTACGGCCGTTTAGCTCGCTCATTGTATAATAGTTACATTTTCGCTTGAGGCGAGAACAGCCTTTTACAGCGAAGCTGTATCGACACTCTTCGCGGCGCTCCCGTGGGCGCTACCATGCTTGATCACATGGTGACGCGTCCAATGCTTGCCTCAACTGCCTCTGTGTTTACAGTGGGTGTGTATGACGCCGGTTCGGCCTAGCAAACCTCTGTTTCTGGAGATATCCTAGACGGTGACTAGATAGACGACACGAAGCTTTGGCCACAGTTTCAGAGAACACGCGAAATCGCTTTCAAAGCTGATGAAGCTATGTCAAAACGGCGCGTGCAGCATATATGGTACTTGTAAAAGTGGGGTTAAAAATGTATTCCAAGCTATCCAAACTTTCTGCTCATGAATTGAATCACGATTAGTGTGTTTTGCTCTTCGTTCTTTATTTGGCAAATATATTGAAGCAGCGGCTTGCCACATTTCTTACTCTAAATTTCCTCAGTGCGGTCACTATCCGATTATTTTCTGCCTAATCGCTTGCCGGTGTGCTCATTTGCGATAGATTTGTTCTTGCTGCGCACAAGGATTGAAACATAGCTGTTTTTTACATTGTAATACCTTGTTGCTAAGAACTCGCTTACTCTCTTGTGGATCGTCACGAAACATTCAGCTATGACCTTTTGTGCGCCATCGGTGTGGACCGTCATTTATTGTGTGTATATGGGGCACATATATTTAAGTGTGTGCCCATTCACTTATTGACATGTTATCAATAGAGTAGGCGCAAGTTTCCGTGCAAGTTGGTGTGGACGTGTAGAGATACTGTGTGCAAAACTTGTGACAGGAAGCAGCGCTGCTAGCGAGCACTACTCACTCCTGCCAACGGTCTGGGGCTGAAGCACTTTCTTTGAAGGTTAGCGATACAGCGCTGGCAAATGAGCAAATTTCTGTATCCTTGAGGAAAGCTGTACATCTCGAAGTGCCAGTTGCAGCAGCGGTCTGCAAACCTGGCAACACAGAATCATTACATCCCTTAATATGCCAGTGACTATTTTTGCAGCCAACTACTGTGCATGTCTTCAATCCAGCATGATTGCTGCGCAGTGCATTAGTAAAAAGTCAGTTGCATTTCCGACAGCTGACCACACATAAGCAATGTCGTTGCTCTCTGTTACAGCCGAGCGCGCACACGTCATACATACTCCTGGGGAGCACAGCTTTCCATTAGCAACGCTACAAGCAGAACTGGGAATGAGCTCATATACACCGTGCCGATTCTGCAGCCCAGGCACAAGAACAGGCTCGTGCAGCCGAGCGCAAGCAGCACCTGTGTATCGTGGATCAGTCAGCCTACCAAGCGGTCGTTTAATGAACCGTTGGGATTAACCCAGTAATTAACGCCGGGGTTGCACGTTTCAGCTTTGCTGGTTGACCATCTGTACGGAGTGCTTGGGCAGCAATGTTTTAAAAAAATTTTATTGCAAGCGCAATTGTATGGACACCTCAGACACGTTTCCGTTGTGACGTTCCATAAAAAGTCCAAGTGCAGTAACATTGCGGCCACATGCCGTATGCTGTGGGTGCGATTGAAAGCGCGCAACGGCGAGCCGAGAAAGTTGGTGGCTCGATCTCGCACGCACATAGGAGGAAGGTGGGGAAGAAGTGCGCCGTCTTCCTTCACACGCAAGGCAGCAGCAGGGAGGGGGGGGGGAGCGATTTGCAGTGGTTATAGAGTCTGTCACCTAGGCTTTCGTGTGTGCCATGTTCTCATCACTTAGTTCGCGTTGAAGCAAGAGGCAGTACGAAGGGCAATTCCCTCGCTGGTGGTCTTTCTCACACCAGCGTATTGACAGCGAGTGTCTGCGGTTGTCAAGCGAGAGGTGTTTATGTTTGCCTGTGCATGCGTGATGCCATGCTTGTTAAGCAAATTTTTGCCAGCCAATAAAACTACTATCCTTACATCGTATAGCTGTCTAATAATTTGCTATCGCAATCGATGCTTTGCCTTTTAGGCAAGACTGCAACATTTTTTATCACTAAAATGGCATCTCTCTTGAGAAAGCTGTGCAATCAGATTTTGCATCACCTGCCACGTCTGCAGGCAGTAATGATTATGCACAAAATGTAGTTTGAGGCACCCTTATGACCATAGTATCAATTGTAATCCATAATATATGTTCCTGCTGTCTTACAAAAGCTCATGGCTGGTATGTGATGTGGTATAAAGTATTGAGCTCAACTTACCTTTGCCTCTGGTACTTGTGCCATTTGCTTAAGCGTACTTCAAATCTTTTTTCTTTTTGTGTCTATAGTTGCTGACAAAGTGCATCAGTGAATTCGGCCACGACATCCCAAGCTCCGAGCTGCTGAATGTGAAGTGTGTTGATGACATAGTGGAGTACTTCTCCACACCTGTTGAAGGACTGTCGCCTTACGAATCCCTCGTCCAGCGGAAGGATCATCTGCCTGAGAACCTCCATGTCATACCGAACTATGTTCGCTTTCACCCCGAGACAGACACTTTCTTTGGGGGTGTAAATGCCTATCCAGGAACATCAACCATTGTCACAGGCCTCAAAGCCAAGAAAAAATACAAAGGATACACTTCGAGCCCAACGTGGCCATACATAACCACTAGCACCTAAAAAAAAGAAAAGGACAGTAGCTTTGCGAACTATCTTTTATTGTTCATTTTTCAACCTTACTACAGCTTACTGTACTGAGAAACTGAATTGAAATAAACCAGCAGCCTAGCTACACATACTACTAGAGTCCATGCACACATATATGCGTAGTGGCTTCATGTTGAATGACTTAGATCTAGAAAAATGCAACAATGTGTATAGCAAGGACAGCGAGAAAACACGCTGAGTTCCTTTGCAATTTCTAAAATAGTACACTATAGATTTCTAGCATGCCAAACATGCCGTTATACATATCTTAGTGAATTTAGCTTCACGAAAGCACGTCCATACAAAGCTGACAACATATTCATTCATTAACCATCAACAAGAACAAGTTCTATGTACAGAATGCAGGATTGTCTATGTTCAAACTATATAGTATGCAGATTGCAGGGTAACTACGAGAAGTGGCTCTCGACATAAAGCAAAAGGAATGTTGGAAGTACAATAGCATATAGTTTACATTCTTAGCTGTGCAAATTTGGGCCCCACATGCAGCTTGCAGCAATTTTTGTCTGCACAAGATGGCCATGTATGGCAGGATCAGAAACAGTGAAGACCTGCTGCACTGCAAAGATTGAAGCGAACATATAGAAAGGAATAGCACAGACTTTAAAAATCACGTTATAAATAAATACTGTTAAAACATACAAACCATGTGGTTTTTGAATTACCAAATGTTCTCATAAAAGGTGCATTGGTCTGTCGTGTGCTATCAAATACAAAGTGAGCAGGTATCACATTGACGTATGTATGTATGTACACGTGGAATTGCACACCTCCAGTGTTGGCAGCTTAAGAACTATGCACGAAGCCCTTGTATGGATCAGCCAAGTGAATGGCCATGTTCATTTGAAGAATCCCCTCCTGGTACTTTTTTCTGGTCCACCCTGCATCAAAATAAATTCAGAGTGATTAAAGTGGCGCAGTAATCTCCCTAACCCTTTCCGTGCCATGGGCAAGTCTCTCGTCTGGGTTTTTTCTCCAACATATAAGCCAATGACAATTCTAGATTCTCCTAGCATTCACCGAGCGCTGCAGACGTGCGACGGTCATTTTATCATCTTGGTTTGAGTGTGTGTTTTTTTCCTTCCTTTTTTGTGTGGTGTTGTAAATCTGGAATTTGAAATCCCACAAGTAATGCCGGAAGAAGTAAAGAAAGCCTTGGGAGCTATGCAAAGGGGGAAGGCAGCTGGGGAGGATCAGGTAACAGCAGATTTGTTGAAGGATGGTGGGCAGATTGTTCTAGAAAAACTGGCCACCCTGTATACGCAATGCCTCATTACTTCGAGCGTACCGGAATCTTGGAAGAACGCTAACATAATCCTAATCCATAAGAAAGGGGACGCCAAAGACTTGAAAAATTATAGACCGATCAGCTTACTGTCCGGTGCCTACAAAGTATTTACTAAGGTAATCGCAAGTAGAATCAGGAACACCTTAGACTTCTCTCAACCAAAGGACCAGGCAGGATTCCGTAAAGGCTACTCAACAATAGACCATATTTACACTATCAATCAGGTGATAGAGAATTGTGCCGAATATAACCAACCCTTATATATAGCTTTCATTGATTACGAGAAAGCGTTTGATTCAGTCGAAACCTCAGCAGTCACGGAGGCATTACAGAATCAGGGTGTAGACGAGCCGTATGTAAAAATACTGAAAGATATCTATAGACTGTTTTTTTGTAGGCGCCGCCATATTGTGAACGCAGTGGCGCCGCCTATGAGCAGCGCCATACTGGCTTGGGTGAAAGCGGTCTTTTGCATGGCAGGTATACGCTCGGCGGTAGGTTCTGGCGTTTGTTTTCGCGGTCGTGCGGTCTGTTTAATATGACTTGCGTCTTCTACGTGGTAAACAGTTCTGTGAGACATGCTGAAGGCTAATGGCCGGAATTTCTGCTGGCGTTGAGGTGGACGGAACACGCAGCGCGATGTGTGCACGCATATTTGAGCCTACAGTCAGCCTCGGTGATCAATTGTGCATTTCTGAATGTTCCAATCACTAATATGACCTTATTGTAGTATTATTCTCTATTTCTTAGCTGCGGTTTAGGAGCCATGAAACATACGCGATGATCGTAACAGCGTCTGCTACGATAGGAGCTGCGATGTTATACTTTTAGAAGCGTTCAAACTGTTCGCTGCAGGTTACATTGCGTGACTACTTGGTTCGATGGATGAGGTTTCCGCCCCTGAATAAAATAGAATAAAATAGTGGCAAGTAATACCAGCATACCTTACAGTCTGAATTAAGCTTGTCCAGAAAAGAGACTGTTTACGAACTGCGCGAGCATCCTAAGCAGTGGTAGGTGCTGGAATACATATATATTTCTTCTATATACCGCATGGTCCAAGCATACGGCATCAGCGGTTATATATTTATAAACGTTGTGCGGCGTGATTATGCGAGGTTCTATTGCGGCGTTAGCACGTTTTCTCTTGCTTTTTTGAGAAAGAGGATGATAACCGAATTTTTTTTCGGTTGTGTTCGTTCTGTTCTCTACGACGCACTCACACGTATTACGGAAATTTTGTCCTCAAAAATAGGCATCGCATTCTTTTTATGCGATCCCTCTCATATATTATGGTTGTATGCAGGCCAAAAAGGCAATGCCGAAGCGCACAGCTTACATATGTATCGTGCCGGTTCATCGACCGCAGTGATCGCTGTGTTGAGCAGCGTCATCGGCCTCATGCAGGAAGGATAGCGTAGACATGCGGTAATTTGAAGCCTGCTTGACTTGAAATGCGCGAGGACGATGCTGGTGCATCACAAATATTTGATAGCGCCTGCCACTTAGATGTTTCGTGGTTGCCTTAGGTTGCCCGTGCACGAGCATGCGCTCTTACGTTTTAGTCCCTATGCCAAGCGATTAGATAATGAGCAGATTTACCATTTCATGCTAGTAATACAGACATGCCGTTTCTCTTCGTTGAATTAAAGCCGTTGAATGCAAAAGAGTTCACAACTCACAGACGCACCGCGGCTGACAATGCGCATCACGTGTTTTCGCCCCCAAGAGATATTTCCGCGTACTGTGGTTACCAATGCACTGAAAGGCTTCCCTGACGACCTTATATGAACGGACATGGCTTAAATTTCACAAAGTACCATCTAAAACATCTGCAAATCATTCCGCAGCACGCGACAGCAATACTTTCAAGCAGCGCCACGCTGGATCGCCCAAGCCAGAGAAGAGGAAAGGCTCTCCGCACGCCCTATCCTCCTCGCCCGATGAAACGGTCTATAGCGGCTCCACAGCCACCATAGTCCTTCATAAAGAAAGCAACAAAATACCAATAAAGAAAGGCGTCAGGCAGGGAGATACGATCTCTCCAATGCTATTCACAGCATGCTTAAAGAGATCCAGAGACCTGGATTGGGAAGAATTGGGGATAAGAGTTAATGGAGAATATCTTGGTAACTTGCGATTCGCTGATGATATTGCCTTGCTTAGTAACTCTGGACCAATTGCAATGCATGCTCACTGACCTGGAGAGGCAAAGCAGAAGGGTGGGTCTAAAAATTAATCTGCAGAAAACTAATGTTTAACAGTCTCGGAAGAGAACAGCAGTTTACGATAGGAAAAAAAGAAATGACACCTGCATTTTCCTTATAACATCGTGAAGCAGGGAGCAACAAGGTGACAAGCAGCAAAAGATGATGAGATGCCTTTAGTTTGTGACTAGCGAAGTTGCACTGTAACAGAAAATTAGCTTAGTTGAAAGGTAGATCATTAGCAAACATGGATGGCATAAAAGAGGTGTGTGCATACTTATATTCTGTTTGATAAAATGGCTTTGTAATGGCTAGGACTCAATGTGATTTTTATGTTTTAAAGTGGGATTAAATAAAGTATGAAGCAAAGGTCTATAAAGTATGAAGCAAAGGTGTAGAAGCACATGAACATCTTATAGCCTCAGTTGAAAATAGAATCTGATGGACATATTCTTCTGCAGTTCTTGAACTCCTTGGATTTGCCTGACTGAAACGAAATGGCTACTTCTTATGTTGTACTACGTCAATGCTCGAATCAATTGCAAATTAAATGCTATCCTTTCGGTAATTTCCAAACTGTAATTCGAATAATCCCTGTCATGCAGGAAGCAGCCAAGGCAAATTTTTTCACATTTAATTCATTGCTGAAAGGATACACCAAGTCTATAAGCATGCATGCTGACTGATGTTCAAAAGCCATAGGAAATGCCACTTGGGAGGGCTTTAGATTAACGAACACCTGGGGTCATTAAAATGGTCCACTTTTATAAAGAACATCCAGTTAATACTTGGCCACCAATTCAGCTGAATTATAGCATGAAGGCATGATGCACACCATTTTTTATCAGATATTGGTGTAATGCACCCTGTCAGTCATGTTTTTCTCTAAATAAAGTATAAGTGTTTCAGCTTATTGCCTTTATTACCAGCTAGGTAAAAATAGCATTTACCTGAGCTTACTGAGTCTACCTGAGCTTATGGAAAACACTTACACGGACATCAGAAGTGCAGATGCACATGTCTTCTTCCCTGCTGTCCATGTCAGTGTTTCTACCGGAAACTTTTTTTTGCTTACCAGCTAGATGTTCTCTTAACGGTGGACTATACTGTATGCGCACAATTTTGCATTCTGCCCCAATCAGAATGCAGCAACAGCAGCTTGGAACCAAACCCACAATCTCGTGCTTACCAGCACAAATGTCAGGCCACCGTGATGGGTAGACATGCACATGGATAACGCTAAAACTAGACCATAGGTGCCACCTGCAGTGTCATTAAAATACCTGCAAGTTGTGACCACAGTTTGCATACTAACCAGTAGCTTGGCACCCAGTAGCAGTCGTGCTTTGTCCTCTTCCTGTGGCTGGCTGGTATCGTCAAGTGTGCTGCCCTGTGCCTGGTGGCTCTTGATCTGTAGCTTCTGCTTAATGGCCTGTGAGATACAAAGGTTGGAACAGCATTTTAAAGCAGCACATGAAGCATGAGCCTGAAAGTAGAGGGAAAACAAATAGCCTTGGGCTGCCTTCATGCTGCTGTGCACTTCTCTAAAGCCTACTGCACAGCAATGAGTTATAGTCAGCCAGCAGTTGCAAATTGCACAACTGCTGCAGTTCACTACCAACAAGGTACAGACACACTATTGTAACTGAACTTGTACTACACAGTGATGCCTTAGTGGCGTAGAAATGTGCTAGGTGCTCCACAACAGTACTATTAACATTTCAGGTGTAAGTAGTTGGGAAATTAAAGCTAGGCTTTTTTTTTTTTTTTTTGCCAACATATATACAGATAATAAAAAAAATCTTGTAGTTGCAATCTGTTCCACCTCCTTTACATGCCTGGTGGTCCACTTAGCACTTCATTTGGCAATTCAAACTTGCCAACTATCTCACTCACCTGTGAGAGAAGCACCTTGCGTGCAGTGTTCTTGACCACCATGAGTAAGTCCAGCCAAGTGCAAGTGCGATTGTGCAACTCCAGTGTGGGAAGCACCAGTGAGCAGTCATGTAGGTCTTCCAAGTTTTTCTCTTTCTCACCCTTGTAGCTCAGGCGTAGTGGCACTTCAGGAACCTTCACGTACACAAACGTCTGGTTCTTCTCAGCACGCTCCTGCATACAGGGAAATTCCATGCTTGATGCATTTAAGAGGCCAATTCCTAAAGCCAACTAGATTTAAGTTTTACATTTAGCTCCTGTTCCACATTTTATGGCAGTAATATTTTTGCCCTTTACAGAAGCGGCAAAAATTTTCATGCCTATGCAAAGCTAGCAAGCTAGCAGTGAGGTGTTGAGAGAGTCTGGAATACATTTGTGTACAATGTCCTGGTATAAGGAAAAAATATTAAGACAGCCAAAGGGACCTTGGTGCATTGTCAAAGCAGCACTATAGTTTTATGGTTTGTGGTTACATTTGCTGGCGCCATCTGTTTGTTTTGAAGTCATTAATGACATGCACATGTTTCTCTGGAAACAATTTTTCTTTCTTTCTTTCTTGAGCAAGTAATCGTTAAATCACCACATGACTCAACATTTATTTTGAGTCTGAAAACATGGTTCAGAAGGAATGCTTTTAAATTTTTTTGTTTGTAGGTTTCAATTACCCACTTTTGTATGAAATCTTAGTTGGAAGAATTTTGCAAACGCTTGTACGTATATCGAAGCAATAAGAAAGTGTAACTGCAGGTACAAATTTTAAATTGAAAAGTTATGTGTTTAAATTAGCTTTTAATTTTTACTCAGACCACATGAGAGCGCTTTCATGCAACTGAAAAGCATGCGACTTCAATGGAGAGGTACAAACAAGTTAGCCAGAGCACACCCGCCGTGGTTGCTCAGTGGCTATGGTGTTGGGCTGCTGAGCACGAGGTCGCGGGATCGAATCCCGGCCTCGGTGGCCGCATTTTGATGGGGCGAAATGCGAAAACACCTGTGTACTTAGATTCAGGTGCACGTTAAAGAACCCCAGGTGGTCGAAATTTCCGGAGACCTGCACTACAGCGTGCCTCATAACCAGATAGTGGTTTTGGCACGCAAAACCACATAATTCAATTTAATTTTAGCCAGATTAACTAGCAAGGTAAATTTAACTTGGCTGCCCTTACAGATGTTTATCCTATAGTTACATAAATTTTCTGGTACCTTGAGAAATGTCAAGAACAATGTGTTGGCAATGCGAGCTGCACTTTTGCAATAGCCCGGCCTTTGTAGGCTACATGATGTATGTGTGGTACACAGTCAGAAAATGCTTCGTGTGATCTCTTTTGCACTTTGTATTAGTCTTAAAGCTTGTGCAATTTGGAACAGCAAGTAGCTAGGCAAAACAAAGTAAATAGCAAGACTGGCATCTCCAAAAAATTTGCGCTTGTTTTTCATACCTTCATTTTCTCAACATCGTCTCGGCTGGAGGATGCCAGACTAGGCTGCAACTTGCGGCCTCTCCTTGTGTGGCTTGGTGGAGGAGGTGCAGGCTTTGGCTCCTCATCAAGGTGGTCTTCAGACTTATCTGAAAAGGTGTTGCGAGGCGTGCTAGGACTAGAGGCTCATATAACTCCATCATGATACAAGGCATGAAAGACAAACGTTAACGAACGTCAGGCTTTTGAGTGAACACACAAGTGACAACTGAACAAATGTGAACAGCAGGCTACATTGTTTTTGAGCAGCCTAGCGAAAAGCAAAGGGCACAATGATGTGTGACCAGCTGTGATTTGTCCCAAGCTGTTTTCGTGACACATCCTAGTCGGTTGTACGTCGTTATGTTTTTGTCTTTCTGTTAGGCTGTGCAAAAACAATGTGCTCCACTGTTCACATTTCAATTGGTTGGTATAGTACATGAACAGGAGCCCTTGGAGCTGCTCGAAAAAATGTTCTGGTCGGAGCTTGTGCCAGTATCAGCACCACCCATGAGAGCATGTTTGGAGCAGCTCCACGCACTCATAGCAGAATATAAAGTTGAACGAATTGGTAGGCCTCCATGGTCAATCCATGCAAGATCCAAGTGCTACTCTTAAAGACTGGAAAGCACCACTAGTTTCCACAACAAATCTCCTGATGAGTGGATGCTCTTTCAACTCGCCTATGATGCGTGAAATGGCTGATGGAGTGCACTTAAAGCTCACGCATGTGCAGTTACACCAAGATGCATGCCTGGGTAAAAGCGTATACCTGCTGTGGCACGTGACGAGAAGAAAAAGCGCAGCATGCGGTGTGTGAAGGCATGGGTCAGGCCAATGGTAATGGGCACCAGGTTGACTTCAAGGTGCTCCTTGACCGAAATGCCCCCAACCGGTGCCCGCACTCGGCAAAAGATGCGCAGGGCTCGCTGACGTTCTAGCGGCACATGTGGTTGAAGTTCTGTGGGCTGCAGAACCTCCTGCACATTGCAGAGATGAGGGAAATGTCGCATCGCAAGGATGGTGGCACTTTGTGAAAGCCTCTCTCTGGCTTCTGAATTTAACCTTCATTGACGTTTCTGTTCAAGCTGCTAAGCATAAGACCTGTGAAAAGTTGGAAAGGAATCGAAGGTCTTTAGCACAGAATGGGTTCACACTGAGCCAATTGGTAAGCTTGCTGCCAACAAGTCTTTGGAAAAATTAGCATAACAGAAGCATACAGCCAAAACAGCACAGACACCCAACTAAGCAGCAAGCCATTTTTGATGGCACTAGTGCTCTTGCATCAGACTGAGCATAGCAAAGAAGATAATGTTCAGATTAGCTTATCTTAGAGAATCGGCCCTACTTTCTTTTTCTTTAAATTGCTAATGGAGAAGCACACTTTTTTTTTAATTTCATGATTGCTACTCACTAGCAAGAGAAATGTTAGTGGAAAGCATCAAAATACAACAAGCACTCATAGCTTAACAGTCAAGCATGGAACTGAGCAAAATAATGATGGCTGAATAAACATACACTCGCCAACTGAAAAAATTCGAAAGACAGATTGACGTTTCGGTGCCCAATATGGGTGCCTTACTCACAATGAACGAATGCATGATGGTCATTATTATATATGCGTCGGAAGACGTAATCCGCTTACGTACAACTCAGGGAGGGGTCCCCATGTCCGGTTTATTGTGTTAGTAGTAGATTGTATGCAGATGATTCAAGGAGCAATTGGGATGATAATTTTTTCTCTCTTTCGATGATAGAAGCCAAATGCCAGTTAATACTGTGTCCAGTCTTTTCGTGATGCTCTGCCAGGGCGCTAGAAACCGTGTGTCTTTTGGCTACATCATTGCGGTGCTGCTGTAGCCTTCTTTTAAAGTTCCCCATCTCGCCTATGTAGTCCGCCTGGCCAGTCGTGGATGTTTACACATGCTACACTTGATTATTTTTATAAACTAAGCTTCTTGTAAACTGATTCTTTTTTCAAACCCTGTAGTTCTAAACAAACAGAGAGCAAGCAATAAGGATTAACTGACCCATGAGGGGGAAAAAGACGTATTAATCAAATGACAACTGGATGTCTCATGTCATCTCACCTTGTAAACTTGGTTTGGCAGTAAATTCGTCACTTTGACGTTGCCCAGTTCCAGGAGGTGTTCAACAGAGTCATTGGACTTGGTCACGCGTGAGTAACTGGCCAGGCACCACAACAAAAATTGTGAGGACAAGTTAGGATTTCACTTTCCCAACGGCAAATATGAGGTAAAAAGCAATGCAAAAAAACAAATGCATATTTCATTCACACTTTGGAAGGTTAGAAATAACTACAGCAGAAAATTAAGTTATTAGAATGTCACACGGATGCTGCTGTGTTGCAATGGTAAATAAAACATTTACAGTAAAAAATTGTAACTTAAAAAGTTTGGCAATTGTGGCATCCGGTAAATACACAATTACCGAAGGTGTACACAGTAAATGCTTTTAAATATAAAAATATTGACTCGCAGCTGTTGTCTTCTGTGCTTGCTTTCTATAAGAATAAAGTGCCTATAAAAACTGCAGTGCTTCTGTCAAGGTTTTCTTAACTCACACCAAGTGGCACCCTCACACAAGAACAATTAGGAAAAGGATGGATAGGTGATCTAGTTGGTAATGCATTAAAATAAAAGCTTGCTAAAAACTCACAGGGTGTAGAAAAAGAGCACGTATGATGTATGTTTCTTTTTCAACGTCCTGTGTGTCTTTAGCACTCTAAGTTTTATTATAAAGCAATTAGGAGCTACACGCATGCACATCTTCAGCCTGTGCTGTCAAAAGCATAGACATGGCTCTAATGCTTGCTTGCTTACATTTTTATAGAAACCTAGACACCCATTGCACACCAAGCATTAATGGAAAAACAGTGGCTGCATAACGGTAGTCAAAATTTTATCTTTTTTAATAATAGATTAGTGCAATGTGCACTAAGGATGCTGTCAGAAACAAATTGGATTCATTCAGGAAGAAATTACACAAGCTCTTTATGATGACTTGCAATAGGAAGCATAAACTATTGCATTTACAGACGAACAAGATAAGAATTTTTTCTGAGGCATAGTACCAGAAAGCAGGCCATGAAGCTGCCGAAGGATCTAGGAGTAAGACAATGAGATGAACAGGGTAGTTGCAGGGGGTTTTGACTTCCAACTAATTGCACATAACATGAATAAATGTGCTGTTGAAGTTAGCTGGAGACCACAATCCCTCTTATGGAATGAAACACAGCTCATATCACTTATATCACAACCGTTTGTAGTCCACGATAAAATATAATGTGTAGAGAAGGATCGGAACGATATAGTAGGTCGCCTTCTCCAGCGCTTTCTAGTGGGTCGTCCTCTTCAACGCTTTTTGCTTGTGAATGCCACTCGTGCTGAGAGTCCGTGCCCTGTGCTAACTGTTGGGCCAAAATGCCAGTGATTAACAAACGCCTTTGCAAGTGGTAGAGGTTGCTTTGGCCTACAACATCAACCCTGGAACTTCCATCCAATACCTTACGCTCAACCATGCCTGAAGACACGTCCCAGCAAACACCTCCTACTCCATCCCAGCAAGTGCCCCTTCTCAGTTGCTCAGACAACCTTCCAACAGTCCACGGGCATCCCCTGTCAACCTAGTTATGAAGAAAGATGGTTCTGTGTAGTTTTGTGTGGACTACCACCGCCTGAACAAGATCATTCGCAAGGACGTCTACCCTCTCTCGTGCATATACGACAGAATTGACAGTCTACAAGGCGCAGAATTCTTTTCATCTCTAGATTTGCGCTCAGGGTATTGGCAAGTACCCATGGCAGATGTTGATCGGCCGAAGACAGCTTTTGTCACACCGGACGGCTTATACAAATGCGTAACATAATGCCTTTTGGACTTTGTAATGTGTCCACAACGTTTCAGTGCATGATGGACATAGTTCTGCGCAGCTTGAAGTGGCACATGTGCTTGTGCTATCTTGACAAAGTTGTTGTTTTTGCTCCTGACTTCCCCACGCACCTTCAATGGCTCTGGTCAGTTTTAATATGTTTAACAAATGCAGTGATTCAGCTAAACCTAGAGAAGTGCCGATATGCTGCTCGGCAGCTGACAACTCTAGGTTATGTTGTCTCCAAGGATGGAATTCTCCCTGATCCAGCCAAACTTCGGGCAGCTGCCGAATTCCCTAACCCTACATCTGTGGAAGACCTAGACCTGCGCAGTTTTGTTAGTCTGTATTCCTACTTTAGACGCTTCATCCAAAACTTCACCACCATCATATCACAGCTGACGAAGCTCCTTGGAAGCAGAGGACCCCTCACTTCGTGGTCATCAGAGTGCGACGAAGCATTCGCAATCCTGCGCTGTTTGCTGACATCACCTCCAATTTTGCGCCACTATGACCCGACGGCCCCTACAAAGGTGCACACCGATGCTAGCGGGGTTGGCCTCGGTGCAGTCCTTATGCAGCGCAAACACGGTTTTTCTGAATATGTTGTGGCTTATGGAAGTCGCACGCTTACGAAAGCCGAAAGTAACTACATCGTGACAGAAAAAGAATGGCCATCATCTGAGTTCTTAATAAGTTCCAGCCATATTTGTACGGCTGCCCATTTGATGTCAAGGGCCACCACGCACTTTGTTGGTTGTCATCACTGAAGGACTCCTCAGGCTGCCTTGCCCGTTGGGCACTTAGCCTGCAGGAGTACGACGTTTGCGTACTCTACCGCAGTGGCCACCAACACTTTGACACCGACCCCTCTCGTGCCCTCCCTTGCACGATGACAATGCCCGCTGCTCTGTATCCCAGCTTGCCATTTGTTCCACCGATCTTCACGCCATCGCTTCTGAACCGTGCGAGGACCACTAGATCACCTCGCTGATAGATTTATATTCTGATCCATCGGCACAACCAACCACTCGCGTGTTACATCGTCAAGCCCACCTTTTCGCCATTCGAAACAACTTACTCCACCAATGCAATTACACCACCGATGGCTGCCAGTGGTTGCTAGTAGTATCCCGCAGTTTGTATTTTGAAATATGCATGCCATTTCACTCTTACTCACAGGTTGCAGACTCGGGAGTATTCAAAACTTACCAGTGCATTCGAAAACGGTACTACTGGCGTGGGATGTACAGCTACGTCCAGAAGTTCGCTTGCTCGTGCCCTGATTGTCAGCGCTGCAAATTTTTACCGTGCCTTTCACCAGCCGGTCTGCAACTGTTATCTTGCCCTACCTGGCCTTTCGGGCATGTTGGCATTGATTTGTATGGGTGACTTCCCCCGACATCTGCTGGTAGTTGCTGGGCCATCGTGGCTGCTGACCAGCTCACGTGATATGCTGAAACTGCAGCTCTCCCAGCAGCTACAGCGTATGATGTTGCCTCCTTCCTCCTTCGCCGATTCATACTCCGTCATGGTCCACCACAGGAGTTGCTCAGCGATCGCGGATGTGTCCTCTTGTCGGAAGTCGTCGAAGCCATCCTCGAAGAGTGCCACGTTGGGCACCACACAACTACTGCTTACCATCCACAGACCAATGGCCTTACAGAATGCTTTAACCGTACGCTTGGCGACATGCTCATAATGTACGTAGGCTCTGACCACACATATTGGGATGCTATTCTGCCCATCACAACCTACGCCTACAATACCGCCACTCAGCGCACCACTGGCTGTTCACCCTTTTTTCTTATTGTACGGCCGGCACCCATCGCACACAATCGACACAATCCTTCCGTACAAGCCGGATGCATCTGAGTCTGCACCTATTTCAGCCACGGCCAGACATGCCCAAGAGTGTCACGATCTTGTGCAGGCCTTTACTTCAAATGACAAAGAGCACCAGAAGAGTGTTCGCAGTGACACCACTTCTGTGCCCACGTTCCTCCTCGGAGCACTTGTGGGGCTCTCGGTGCCTTCCACTGCACCTGTTCTCTTGCTAAAACTACTGCCCAAGTATGAAGGCCCCTAATGCGTCATCGAACGCACCTCTCCGGTCAACTACGAGATCAAGCCCCATCTTCAGACATGCGCCATCGTGGACGAGACTATGAGTGGGTACTCATAGTGAAAAGCTGTTAGGTTGCTGGGTGGCTCCCTTTCTGTTCCCGGGGGTAATTGTAGAGAAAAATTGAAACAGTATAATGGGTCATCCTCTCCAGGGCTTTCTAGTGGGTCATCCTCTTCAGTGTTTTTTGCTCGTGAATGCCGCTCGTGCTGAAAGTCCATGCCTTGCGCTAACGGTTGGTCCCCCCCAAATGCCGTTGACTAATAAACATCTTTGCAAATGCGATGTTTTCTGACTACTGCTTACCCTTCCACAGAACTCAATACATATATATGCACTTTGCTTATAGTGTAGCCATACAAGATGAAACACTGGTTATAAAGCAGCTGTCAGAATATCCCACAGACAAGCAGAGGAAGCAGATGCGTCCTTCCCTAGCAGCGGAGGAGGAGGACACATGAAGCAGACAAACAAGGAGCAGAACAAAAGAGTGAAAGAAAAAAAGAAAAAGAAACACTGTACTTGCCATGGTAGCAGCGCACTGCACATAAGTCACAAGGTAGAGCGCACTCTATGGAAGCAGAGCAGAAGCTGTGCAAGCACAGCTTCTGCTACGAGAAGCTGTAGGCCACATGAACTGCCCAACGGAGGAGGGGATGCTCTGCCTTGTCCGCTTATCAGCAGCGTCATCCCTGAACCAAGCTCCTCACCAAACATGCGCGCAGCGTCTCTGTTTGCCTTTTCAGTTTATGTGTGGAACGTAAATGCTTTCCTATTCTGCATCTTTTTCTGTGTTACTTCGTCCACTTCATGTGAAAACCGTCTGTAAAGGCCGGTTCTTGGGCGTTAACCTTTCAACATTTGCAAATTTAAAAGGATTGAAACATTCTGGTCACATGCATCGATTATCAGATACCTGCAGTTGCTTAGTCTACATGTTTTTGACGTGTTTGCAGACTTTAACAATTGTTGTTTCGATTATAGTGCAGTATCACTTATCATGCACATACATATTCACGACTTTGGTGACTTATAAGTGGTCAACGTTGTAAGCAGATCACTGTATGCAATTTTTCTGCGAAAAGGTGAAAGCATACTCACAGAAAGTTTGAGAGTACGAGATCAGCAATTCCAAGTTGTCCATCAACATCAGTAAGACGCCATCGAGCATGCTTGAAACAGACCTCGGCACGCCGCACCACTGTGACTTCCTGTCCAGGAGCGGCTGCCCGCTGCCGGCTTTTTAGTGCTGCTACCTGGGTCTCCCGGTAACAGCTCAGCATGAGTGCCAATTCCTCGCTTGATGAGTTCAGTTGCTCTTTGCACAGTCGTATCTGTACAATGAAGAAAGTGATTCAGTGCACTTTCTCAAAAAGGAGTGCCGCTGTGTAACTCAGTAAATGCACGTGTGTATCAAAGACAACTTCAATAACCAGTCATGCCACTTGTGTTGACATATTTTAGCACTGTCACAATGAAACAATGACACTAAAATAACTACAATATCCTCCATAAAGCAGTCTACTGGGTGTGTTAGCACTTGAAAATGAACACAAAGTAGTAGTATTATGCGTCATTTGGACAGTCAAACCGGTAGACTCAAAAGCCACAGTTTCAGTGTTTTGTAGCAAGATTTCCTACCAATGCTCTGTTAAACTATGTAATGAAATTTTCTATCATTGGCATACTGTGGTGAATTATGAAAGAAAATATTCTGCTAAATATAGTCTACTGTTTTCATTAACAATGCAAAACAGCACTGGAAATAGAATTTAGGCTGTTTCTTCACTTTTTACAATCATTTCTCTTCCTCTCTTTCTCCTCACACCTTGTGCGCCTGCAGACTTCTTACCAGAACAATATGCAAGATTATATATATTACACTGTACTCTTATGTTATTGCTGTCCTTTTGTCAATATTGTGATCGTAGTCATTGTCGCATATTGAATTCCACTGTTGATCCCTACTGTTCTCATTGCATTCCCCACCTTTCACCTTTATTCAATGAGCTGGTTCCAAAGCTACTGTTCTTAATTCTTCTTGGGGACACAATGCAAATTCAAAATTTCAAATTTCTATCAACACCAACCTCATCCTCTAAATGTGCCAGTTCAGTTGCTAGGTTGGTGCTGCCTGGGTCCTCGTTCAGGCTCCTCTGGACTTGATAGGCTTCCCTCTCCAGTTGCTTATGCATAGATAGCAGGGATCTGAAATAATGAAATGAAAAACGCCATGAGAAAGTTCTAACAGCAGCCTCAGACCAGATGTACACCTATTTGCCTTCTCCCCTAGTGCATGCATCCCCTCCATTACCCTTGCCTTGGCTCTGCATGGCTGCACATTTGCAGGCCACACGCCACATCTCAGAGGTAATTTGCGAAGGGAGAGCAGAGATGGCTGGTTGATGCACATTGTGTTCCCATGTGTCTAGTGTTGGTGCTCGCAGAATCTCAAGTTCCCATTACATGGTGTGAAGCATTCACTCACATTGTGACAGCGAGTGTTCATGGTCATCGAGTGAGGTCTGTTTATGTATGCCTGAGCACACGTGACACCAACAAAACTATGAACTTTACTTCGTAGTTCATATAGTTCATACTCGTAGTTCGTAGTTCGTAGTTCGTTGGTAGTTCGTATAGTTTGTAGTTCATACTCATTGCTTTAGGCATCAATGCTATGCCTTTAACTACAATATTTTTTTTTCAGGACAAATATTCGTATCTTTTTGTACTTTTGATGATGATGACGATGATTTATTGCATCCCATTTGAAGCGAGGCAGTGACAGATAGTCACCTAGCTTGCTTGAGTTAGTCAAGTACTTTGCTATACATGCTTTTCATTCTAGCATTTTTGTATACATCTCATTAATATTTTTTCTCTTGCTCAAAACTTCTTTATCTACCTTGTACCACTACCCATGCCTGTAAGGGATCCAGTTGTATCAATCTCTTCCTTGCCTTTTTTCCACCAATACTCTAAATGTCTCTTACTTAACCGCTGATTGGTTGATGCTTCCGTCCACTTTAAATCCAAGTGCTTCTGGATGGTGCACGTTACCTATGGGTCTCGCTGGGTAAATCCCTTTGCATTCCATTAGGATGTGCAAAGTGGTCTCCGGATTTTTGCTGCATCATACACATGCCTCATCTTGTTGCGAGTATATTGCTCCGGTATGTTTTTGTCCTTAGGCAACCAGCTCGAGCCTCAAAGAGAAAGGCACTTCCTTTCGTGTTATCATACGAATTTTCCCTTCAAATTTTTTTCTTATTATTATTGTGAATCGCCATGGTCTTTTTTGTTTCCATTCTTTGTATTCAAGTCATTGTATCTGTTTTTCTCACTTTCTTTTTGATGACTTCTGATCGTCTATCTACACTTTCAATTCCCCTGTGCTTGATTGCCAACTTGCTTGACCTCTTCCTCCATTATGTGTCCATGCTTTTCAGGTGCAGATACCTGTGCACTTGAGCCACCCATTTATTTTGATCAATGTTCCTGAGTCTTTCTGCAAAAATAATTTTGCTTTGCGCTTTTCTGACTTGAAACGAGGCCCAACCTATGTCTCCCTGCACTGCCTCATTTGTGGTTTTGCCATGGGCTCCGAAAGCCAACCGGCCTACTGATCTTTGGTTAACTTCCAAGCCCGATAAGATATCAGATTTAAGCACAGAATGGCATTTGTGAATGTTAGCGCTGGCACCATTACTCCTTTCAAGATACCACGCACTATCTCATATTTATTATGGCCCCAGAGTGCTCTATGTTTTGTTATTGCTGCATTCTACTTCTCCTAGATGTTCAAATTATCCTGGTGGGTGGGTGCTTGAGTAAGGTTCTCCTTCGCTTATGTATACGCCGGGGCATTTATATTGCTTGACTATGGGTATTACTTGCTGTTGAATTGACACTGTGTAATTACTCATCTTTTTATTAAAGATCATAATTCCTGATTTCTCTGTGCTAAACTTAAAGCCTAGAAATCGTCAACTGCATTGCCACACATTCGCGTGTGTCTGTAAATCTCTTGCATTGTCCGATAGTAGCACTATGTCGTCCACATACATCAGAGACCTTCTGTTGCAGCATTAGTCCATTACACATGTATGATAAGTCAAACTCTAATTCGCTGTTGTGCAGCCGTCTTTCTATGCCCTTAAGATAAAGCGTGAACAACAACAGAGACAGAGGACATCCTTACTTCAGTCCTTGATGAACTTCTACCAATTCGTTACATTTTTTGGCCTTCCCATTCAATTTGTACGTAGTTGTCTCTGTATCTACTTCAGCAGCTCCCCGAAATTATCAATTATGCATTTGTGCTTGAAAATATCCATATACATATGCTAGCTACTGAAATCTCTATGCACTGAGTTAGTACAAACATATTTTCCTCTAAGAATCTGCCTGGTCTGAACCCATTCTGTAGTTCCTCAAGTACATTATTTTTCTACACCCACTTCGACAGTTCCAATTTTATGGCGTGCATTGCCACTCTATATATCATCGACGTTACTGTAACTGGCTTGTTTTTTAACTTGTGGCCGCCATCTGATGATGGCTGCAGGCAGTAAGCACGGTCAGTCTTAGTGTCTAAGGTTTACAGTGCTGCGTGACACAAAACATGCGAATCTCGGATGCCATGAGCCACACCGATGCAATACCCTGCATGCACTGGTGCTCATAACCCTGCCATAATGGACCAACCTTCTTGTGATTTGTTTATAAGTGCTTACTGACAAGATGCTATCATTTTTACTGCTGAAACATTAAAACATTGAATTAACAAAATTTGCGATTTAATGAAGATTTTTGCTGCAAGTATGACTTCGTTATATCGCGGTTGGCCTCTATTAATGTGAAGAGCATCGTTTAATATTTAACCGTTGTTTGTATACATAGTACTGTCCACCTGCAGATAGTATAGAAAATTAAAAAAAAATATTCAGAAGCCTACCGAACTTGGTCCTGCAGTTGCAAGATAGGTGTGCGGTGATCCTCGCCCGCGGATAGCTGCAGGCGGAAGCGCATACGTTGCAGCCGCTCATTGGCCTCCCTTCTTCGTGGTTCCACATAAAGAAGCAGATTGTTCACCAAGTCCAATACCATGGCATACTGCAGGGGGTTGCTGCACACTTCCAAGTCATGGTGCGTCAATGTGAATGAGTCCACTGCCTGCTCCCGGCCCCATGGCTCCTCGTCTTCTTCATCTGGCTGTGTATGAAAGGTGAATATGTGCACACGTTTGAGTTCTCACTTGTGAAGTTTAAGCAGCTAAATGTAAGGTTATGACAGAGGCTACAGCAAAGACAACATAGATGGGCCAGGAAACAGAGAGACAAAGTGGTGCCTTCAGATTGGGAGGATGTAGTGCTGCATAGCAAGAATGAAAAGCCCTGGTTGCATCATGTGGCATGGAATAAGAGGAAGAACAGTATAGTGCCAGTCAAGTCCTGCTGGCTTGAGCTTCAGGTCCATGACTGCACCCCATCGAGTGCCAACATGCAGAAGTCATGACCTCAAAGCCTCCCCCATACAATGAATTGATTTTTTTTCCCGGTAGAACAAACATACTACCATAAAGCTATGACAACCACAGTCAGCAATGTTTAGTAAGTCAGGAGTGCATCATTCAGATAATGCGATTCAAATGAGTGATTTAAGCAATGTACAGCTGACTGCTGTTAATGCAACCCTGACGGGACTGACAAAACTGATTGAATTATCCGGCAGATCGAATCAAACAAGATGCAGAAAGAGACGACGAAACGCACTGGTGATTCGTTTGGTAGTATTTTCCCGATCCTAACATGCCCCCAAAGCAAATGCGTGTCTGCCTTCTATGTGTTCAAAGTAGAAAACTAATGTAGAAATGACATTAAAGCTTCTAAACAAAGCAGAAATCTAACTCACACCCTACTCTCTAGCAAGAAAAATAGGCAAGGGTCTAATATGTGTTTCACAATGGGCCAGTTTTCTAAAGTCAGTTTCGCCGCAATGCTTCCTTGTGTGGTACAGCAAACAAGCTCTGCGAAGGCAGTCTTGGTACTGTGTACGATTGCACTAATTTTCTAGAAAAAAAAAGTGCATGTTAGAATCTGGTAAATAATGTAATCAGATATTGTGGGTTATGGTTATTGCTTGAAAATCTTCCTAGTGCATGTAGAAAATGGAAGTTTCCGGCGCTGCCATTAAAAGGGTTGCTATTGGGGTCACCAAAGAGATCAGGCGTGTGCGTGCCTGACTGATTCGAATTATCC
Organism: Dermacentor variabilis; assembly: GCF_050947875.1. Taxonomy (NCBI): domain Eukaryota; kingdom Metazoa; phylum Arthropoda; class Arachnida; order Ixodida; family Ixodidae; genus Dermacentor; species Dermacentor variabilis. Next base: position 22,486,217 of record NC_134570.1, on the reverse strand, counting down.
TGCGAATTTTAGGATCCAAATAATTAAAGTTTGGGCTCATAGAAATGCATGGCGACTGGCTGGGACCTGTGGCTCGGATCAAATTAATCAAGACATTAAATTGACTGGATTCTAATTAACAGAACTCTACTGTATTCATATGTTTGATTAGCTTTGTTTCCCAAGTCTTCAGACACTGCACGCACTGCCGTTTAAAAGAAATAAATCATGCAGAAGTCAGTGTTGGATAAGTTACCAGGGGTGGAACCTCTTCCAGAGCTTCCGGGTCGATGTTCTCACCATAACTGGCATAAAAGAACTGGCAGCCACAGCGTGAGATGATTCGCTGAAGTTGAAGTGGTGCTGTGTTAGGGTCTGAGGCTCCACCCACTGTGCTGCTGACTACGCCTCCAACTCCCTGGCCGCTGCCCACCAAGTCAGCAGGGGCCTCAATCACTGTCCATGAGCGTTCTTCTATGTTGTCCACTGTCAGCCATACTACACCATCATCGGAAGCGCCACGCTCCCCAGCATCAACTGTGGCATAGTACTGAAGGGGCAAAAGGTCAGGGAAGATATTACTAACCATGCAACTGACAACTACAAGAAGCCTATACTTTATCAACTATGCCTCAGTGTCCCACTGAAATGTTTTAGTACCTTATTTCTTAGCTTTTCTTAGCTTGTTGCTCAGTTTTGCGCTGTTGGTGCCGTCTGCACCAAGAGAGTTCAGCGAGAGAGGCGCCAGAAGGCACTTTTCCTCTGACAGAAGTGTCGTGTGTGCTTCCACTAATGAGAAAGAAGTGTTCAAGCATGTGACACAAAGCTCAGTTCCCTGTAAAGTCACCAGATGGTTCTACCCTCTGTGCATCATGGACAGTGGAACACACCAATTGTGCTTGCGGTATCGTGAAATTATTGGCATGGCACAGTCATGTCTTGCCTTTCCCCTCGTGAGGTGGTGCCAGCACGGCGATTTGACACAGTGAAGACAATGTTTGCAGTAGCATCGGTGGCCGTGGTTTGCCTGGCTGTGCCAATGTATGCTTAGAAAGCCAGCAAGTGCTCGAGCATCAAATAGGAGCGTCATAGTTTAAATGAGAAGGCTTCAGACATCCTTTACACCGAATATTCATGGAAGAAGCAGGACCTTCGAACCTCAAGCGATTGGGCGAGCTCGATATTGTGAGCAAGAACACAAAGCCCCCACCAGAGCTAATGCTTAAACGTTCGTGTTGCACACTCGCAACTGTCCTGCGAGTTTTTTTTAACACTACAGAGCAAACAGCTAGCAAGGTCAATTTTAACAGACTTGAGACATTGCTGTTCTGGGAAATATCAATGCTTGCAAAAACACATACATGATCTCAGGAATGTCAGGGCCTATATAAAATAACTTAAATAAATATGTCGCTTGATTAACCCTTTGAGGGTCGATTTTTTTCGCCATAAGCGACCGTCCAGAGTCGATTTTTTTTTTATTGCAGATTCCAATTCTTCTTAGGCACTTATTTCGAAAAAAATTTACCGCAATTTTTCTAGGATGACTGTTACGTGAGAAAAAAAATATTTTTCATTGGTATACGCGTACTCTTCATTCATCAATAATAATAAACAAGGAAATAAACTTATAAGGATTATAAATTTGATGCATTTTTATACACATAGTTCAAGGCCTTAAAAATGCACAAGTGAGAATATTTTGCAAAAGACTCAAATGTTCCTGCTTTTACACTAATACGCACATCCATAGCGTAATCGAACTGCGTAGTTGCGCGCGCTCAAGAAACCTGCGTGGTTCTGTGCCCATCAAAAAAGCACAACGTGTGACAAACTTCAGCTAATTTTAATCTTATCGCCAAGCAGAGGCAATTAGTTTTCACGAGTGTCAAAAATAAAAAGCAATGGAAATGCATGCACGGCGGCATCCTTCCTATGCGCACCCCTGTGAGCACTAAATGAGCAAGAAAGAGGCGGTCGCCCTTTGAGCGATTAGTAATGAGTTAGCCACCAGTTTTGCAAGTGCAAGAAACTGACACTACCCGCGGAACAAAACCCAAACCGCCGCCCGACCACGCGCACCAATGTGCCAGCGGTATTATATAGAGGCGCGGGAGCAAACTAGCTCTAAAACAAACCATGCAACAAAAACAAACAGAATGAGGCGCGTGAAAAAAATTCCCTGTATTCCCACATAGTGGCAGCACATGACAGAGGAGAAAAAGTTAGGAAATTGGCGCGATTTTTAAATGTACAGATGGCGCCGTAAATATAGGGCATCTACCATTTTGGGACTTGTTCGTGGCGCCGTATATTTACGTCATTGGCCCTCAAAAGGGTAAAGTAAGTGTGGAAAAAAGAATTTCTGCCATGCAGGCGCTAGTAGACAGCAGCAGACAGCAAAACCAGTTTTGGCCAGTATATTGCAAGGATTCCTTTCATTAGATTATATGTGTAACCTAGCCAAAGAAGAAGAAGCGAGAAAGGCGATTCCGAAGACAAAGAAGTGGGGGGCTGGGATGAGCTTAAATAAACAGTGATGGCCGCCTTGTTGGTCTAGTTACCTGTTCTGTTACGATATATATATTCCTTTCTGATCATCCAACACTTACAACCGGTTGATTGTGCTGGTAATGTAGCTGGAGTACCATTCGGACCACTGATGAATCTCGAAAAAGAAAAGAATTGGAATAGAATCGTTACATTATTCTGGCCCTGAATTGTGCAACGGCTTTCCATAAGCGAACATACTCACATGGCCCTGAGCAACAAGTGTTGCTACCCTGACTTATGAACTCGCATTTTCTTGTGGGTTTCAGTGAATAGTTTAGTGAACCAAGCAGCAGAAGCTAGATCAGAGGGAAGTATGAATCCCAGATGCCTTCACAAATGTTCTGAAGCAGCTTCTGCAGTAATTTGTGAACGCTATATTTAAATGTTCTCACAATTTGTCCAAATAGTATATTGGGGCTTACAAAAACGTTTTAATGCCATAAATATCTTCAGCCTTCATTGTAAAGCAACTTGAAGCAAACAAAATTTAGCAATTTGGTAAACTTTAAGAAATAGAAAGTGACATGCACCAACTTTCCAGACACACCCGAGAAAGCAGACAGTTTTACTGTCCCATGAAAATCAGCAGCATTCTGAACTCAAGATTCAGCAGTCTCAGATGCAAGTAGCCTCATGTCTTAGAATACTACTACATACGGTTATATTTTGCTATGCTATAATACCTTTACTATGCTACACCATGCTAGAATGCATTGTGCTGCAATGCGTAAGCCTCCTACCATACTATATCCTCCTATGTGCTGCAATGTAATGTGCTGTACTGAGGGCTCATTTCATTCCCTCACGGCAGATGCGCAGAGAGGCTTCGTGACAAGGGGCTGAGCACCCACCTGCATGCACTCAAGAGATCCCATCCAAGTGGTCTTGGAGACGAGCGTGTTCTCCTTCCACACGGGTGTGTGCACTCGCTGCAAGATCTCTGCCTTTGCTGCACTGACTATCACATAGCCAGATGTCTCACACCCACGCAGCATCACCTAAAAAGTGTAAAGCAGGTTGTGTAAAGTAGGCAAGGAGAAAAAAAAAGACTAACAGTACACACAGTCCATTTGAACAACCTAATTACTTTTATCAAATATTTACCACTGTGTGCTAACCTTTCCTGTGTGCTACCATTGCAAATAATGATCATTACTAATTGTAATTGTGACAAATAATCAAAGTAGTGAGAAAGGATGACATAAATATCATTAAACTGCGACAATGCAAGACTCATTAAGGTGCTAAGCATGAATGGCACCAAGCTATTTCTTACTAAGGTGCCTCTATGCCAGCACGCGCCATTTATGGAACAATGCAGAGAAATGCGGAGGTACTAGGCATGGCCTCTGAGGTCACCTACATGCCGTGTGCTGTAGCAGGCATTGCATCATGCTGATTTCAGAGGCCATGTATTAGACCATGTATATATGGCATCATATTCAATGAAGGCCACAACCGATTCGGTGCCGCAGCAATGACATACTAAAATTCTCTTAGTTGTGTGACTTAAATGGCAACCTTAAATTCCACTATGACTTCATGATAATGTGCCAATTCAGGTCAGGTACACAAGAGCTGCTAAACCTATCGGCTTTCTTGCTAGTAGCTAGACCATTAGCGATCTTTGCGCTTCAGAATTAGAAAGTCTAATTTCTGAGAGATACTTTCCTCAGCCATAGAGGTATACAAGATGGTCAAAATCGTGCACGCCCAGTCAGAACTAGAACAATATTGTCACAAACTATGCCATGTAGCAAATATCACACAGTAAGCTGTGTCATCTGAATGTAATGGTACATTAAAAAACGTTTATTTGCTTACAATATAACTGAAGCAGGTCGAAGTTTGAGACACAAAGTGTTGTCAGGGAATGCTACTTGCAAGCTATACATTGCAAGTGGGTCTTTCCTAATGACCATTATGCACAAGCTGTTACTGCCGCAAGGATAGGAATGGCGTGTTCTCATATCCTACAGCAGATGCCTGTAGGTCACAGGCTCTTGCAGATGTGATTAAAATGAAGATCACATGATAGTTTCCTACTTGCAAGCACGATAATTTAACCCTAACTGTTCCATTTAGGCCACAACTGCTGCTAGCTGTTGTGACTAAAGTACTGTCTACAGCAGGCTACTTCTGTACAGGCTTACCTGGCTGTTAACTAATTCAACGGACCAATTTTTGTGAAGGACATCATCAGTCTGGCAGGCAGCGACTCCATGAAGCTGTTCTTCCTCAGCGACCCCCTCAACATCTTCCGTGTACACTGTTTTGGGCCCAGATGATTCCAGTTGCTGAAGCATCGACACAGCTGGTGAAGTGCTTTTGCGTGATGGTCGCGGACTGCAGTGTGCATAGGCAAAGCACCTTGGTTGAAATGGAGGACCTTTGCATTATTTCAGCATTACAATGCGTCATTACAGTATGTTGTCTATATACGAAGATTAACAATAGCATGTGAATTGATAGCTCTACAATCACAATATTGTTGCTTACAAACGTCCCAGGCTTCTACAGCCCGTAATGCAATCTGTAAGGCAAATATCAATGTATAACGAGGGAGGAAGGAGCTTAATGTAATAGTCCCACTGTCATAAAAGAAATTCAGGTACTTCAAGAATTGAGGAAATGAAAAGTTCAGGAAACCAAGTACCTATTACAGTAAACCATCATCAAATACAGGATCAAAAACAAGGACATAATATTTGGGAAACAACAAAGGAACCTTCCCAATGTCTGCACTTTCGTTACTTATAGAAAAGTCAATAAATTCGGTTTAAATAAACATCAATATCAAGTTGCACTAAAGCAATATCGAACAGCTAGCAAACCTGCAAGAGCTGCAAATAACTCTAGATATTAGGACATGTGGGTTAGTGGGTGCTTTGCTAATGTAGAGGAAGGGTCAGTCTGGCAGGAGGCACCAGTGTTACTTAGATGTCTTTCTAAAATAGCTACTAGACCTTTACATGATGCACTATATTATTACCATTTTTGAGTGCTTGGTTTAGTAAAGATGCAATAAACCAACACGCTTGAGCCGACAAAACAATTCTGGATACTGCGACGATATATTATTGTGCGAGTCCTTCATTTTCACAAGCTGTACTGGGTGATAATATTTTAAAATTTGTGAACAGATAAAGGGTATGCATCATCTAAACATCACACAACAGGCCAAAAAAACAGCAAAGTTTATCAGCCACAAATATGGCAGCATTTTTGCACGACTGGACTAAGGGAGGTTACAGGACCTTGAAGTAATTAAGGGGAGATGCTCCTTGAAAAAACATATCTTTAATATTTGTACTAGAGATTTCAAAATCCACCAAATTATACAGCATTTCAAGCAGATTTCAAATATGTCATTAGTTTCTGTGTAGCTGCTATAGTTCTTGAGTTAAGTCCTACACAATGGCAAAATAGAGATGTTGCGGGCACTTTATTGTGTAATAAATTTTCGCAAAACGTTTTGTGCTGTAGCTTATTCCGCTCTTTGTAAAGCGCAAAGTGCCAATATCTATTCAAACAGTGTGTACAATTACTAGAACTATGAAAAAAAAAAATTAGGACACTTCAACTAATTTTTTCACAATCACATGAAAATAACTTTACACCTACAATTGTATTATACTAATAAAATTTAGCATACATACTCTTGAAGATATGTACAATGCTAATATCTACTTGAAATTGAAATATCTCCAAGCAGTAAGTTGCGAAAGTGCATGGTTATATTTCAGAGAATTGAAAAAAATAATTAGTTGAAATGTCTTAATTTTTTTTTTTTTGCATAGTTTCAGTAATTGTACATGCTGTTTGGCTAGATATTGGCACTTTGTGATCTACAAAGAGCTGAACAACTACAACACGACGCTTTTTGTCAAAACTTTTTACGTAAAAATGTGCCCAAAAAGATGACTATATTTTGCCATTGTGAATTGCACTCTAAGACTATAATAGCTCCACAAAAACTAGTGCCGTACTTGAAATTTGCATAGAAAACGCTATACTTCACTGAATTTTGAAACCTCTAAAAAAGTAATAAAAAAAAGCTGTTTCGAGGAGCGCCTCCCCTTAACTTTATGTATCTTAATGTACACAAGGAAAGCTTTCAAAGTTCCACCCAAAAAAAGTTCATGAGCATCATGTTAGCCCTTTCGGACATGAAAGCGGGCCTTGCCTGGGACGCAATTCGGGTGAAGTCAGAGGCTGCCCATCCACACGAAAGCCCCTGAGTGCCTCTGTTGAGAGGTTGCGGCGGAGCAACTTGGCATCGACGTAGCTGTCAAAGAGGCCAAACACTACGTCCCTGTTATGCTTGGTCCAGGCACCTTTGAGGCCATGCACAACTAGCAGGTGCACTGGTGTGTCTTCCTCCGGAGCCAAGGACACACTGCCCCGCACCTTGGTCTCCCGTCCATACGACACTCGAGCGACACTAAGGAAGTACCTGAAAAGGTCAGCCAGATCTAGCATTTCACATTCGCTGCTGTAAAGAAAGTCCAAAGTTGTATTTTGCTAGTGATCAAAGCATAGTGCTAACTTAATAGTAACCACACAAATGAACAAGCAAACAAACAGCACCTGACAGGATGTTTCAGCTTTCAGTAAGCAGCTACAGCTAAGGAGAGATTACCCTGTACATCAATGGCAATGAAAAACCTTATAAAATCAATGAGATGACACAAGATCTTAACGAACATGCCATAATTTTATAGAAAAGTACCACAGATGTACAGAACTCACTTGCGCTGTGGCGGCAATGGAGACAGTGGCAGAGGTCTCTGGCCAGATTCTCCATCCACAGGAGTTGAGCCCCCAGAGAGTTCGGCCCCTGAATCTGCCGTGGATGCTGATGGCTCACTTGCAGCTGCCTCAGTGCTTGCATTGTAGAGCCAAACTTCACTGTCACCAAGCTCACAGTTCATGTAGGACACAGACCAGCTGGCACGTGGCCTGCAGTTACAGCAATCCATCTCATTTTTCCACACAGATAGCCTATGTGGTCCACAGCTGTTGATTAAACAAAGACTAGACAATGATAAGTCTTTGCCACTTGGCTGACATTGCAAGGAAAGATGCAGAAAGCAGACAAAAGCTAGGAAGGTGAATGGAGCAGAACTGGTGAAAACTCATAAACCTTAAAGGCAACGATGAGGGCTCATTAAAACAAGTTGAAAAATAGGTTTTAATTGGGTAGCTTTCTTGCCTGGCTCTCATGCTTAAAGGGAGCATGACAAACAATACTAAACAACCTGTTTCTTCAAAAAACCTTAGCCAATGACTGGCACATGCTAAATAAACTATGCAAGCATAATTTCACATTTTTGTCCATGCATATCATGCTTATGCAAAGAAAACTGTGTTATTTATGTGCTGTACAAACAGTCATTGCCCATGGCCACTTGATCATGGCCAACTAGAAAATTTTGCCAGCAACAGCATGTGGAAAATGCTTGTCGACCAATAACTTCCAGCATGGTTACTGTATGACATTTGAGTCACATGCATGTAATAATAGGTGATGGTGGCATAGAACTTTAGGCTATAGCTCGCTAATGAACATCATTATCTGAGGCAAGTCATAAATGTTTTTTAAACCGCAAAAGTTTTTCAAACCCAAAATTTTATTTAAGGTTAGACTGCAGGGGCTTACCATGACTCTAGAACCAGTCAGTCATGGATAACAGGATAACAGGCTTTGGACAACAAAAATGTCTATAAACTATATAATTTTTCTAGGTGTATGCCAATGTGCTAAAATGATTGCAATTATGAATGGGGTGCCACTTTAATGTCATAACATAGTGCCAGATTATCAACTAGCCTTACTCTCCATCAGTTTTAGGCTGCATGCTATGCACCAACAGAAGCAGCGAGTCATACCTTGGATTGTGAGATGGATAACTGCATTTGCAGAGGAGGCAGCACAAGAGAAAAGAGAGCACATGCCAAAGAGAGGTCACACATTGCAGTTGACAGAAAACCGGGGACAAACAATATTGGTTTATACTATAAGCAATAGCGTAAATGGCAAAATAAGCAAAATAACTTGGCAAATTTTGGCTCACAGTGTCCTTATTCGAAAAGTTATGTGTGTGTGGTTTACTTCTAGTTCAGCACTTGTCCTTGTCATCCTGTCTCTGTCCGTGTCTTTCCTTTTAATGCTTCCACCTTTTCAAGTATGTACCAACACACCCAATTTGCCACATTAATTCATAGAAAACATTTAAAAAATGTGCTCTGAAAAAGATCTTTTCTCAAAATATACAGAAGTTTTAACCCATTCACTGCCAAAGCTGATGAATTGACGGGCATAGCTGCAGTGGCAATGTTGCCGAAGCCAGCGAATCGCCTGGCTGCCACTTTGAGGATTTCCTGAAGCTGTTGACAGACGGCAGCATTTATCACCTTATCTGAAGATGCTTGGATATATTACTGATAGATGGCAGTACTGAGTTGTGTCGTTTGAACGCACTTTTCTATGTTTTAGTTTTTTTTTTTTCGTGATAATCTCTGGCGGCTGAAGGAATGGTGGCGCCCAGTGGATGGCGTGCTCTCTCCGAGCATGAGATATTGGATATCCTCTTCGATAGCGACAGTGATGAGTAGTCTCAAGGCATATAAGGCTAAAGGAAAGAAAAGTGAAAGCCTCTGGGAGTGCGAAAAGTGTGGTGCTGCTCTGCACATGCCTGAGTGCTTATAGCTTTTTCCCACACGGTGAAACGCTTGTGACTTGAAAAAACTTGACAGAATAAAGTGTGAATGTTTCTCAAATGTCGATGAATATGTTTTTATCAGTGTCCAGCAAATAGTTTGCTTAGGCGCTCATGACGCACAGAAACGTGAGCGTGTGGCACGTGCACACTTCCGATGAAAAAATGTCTGGCTCGCACACACGTGTGGCAGCAAATGGGTTAAATAATATTCACAGGAGACATGACTACCAAATGAATGTAAAGTATAAAATTATATTCATTGATGGTAAAACAGACCAGTATGCAGCAAAATGACCTGACGCATGATTATTTCCAACAAGCAAAGCAGAATAAATTGCAGCATGGACGTGTAGGACATGTTTTTGGAGATATTGGTGCAATCTGGTAGGATGAGTACAGCTCGAGGGAGAGATTAAAGGGCTGAATGAATATAATGAGAGCGAGGACTTTAATGAATGTGGAAAAAATAAATAATGTTAAGGCAACCACAGCCGTGAGCTTCAAAAACTGTTTTATACTTGTGCAGCGTACAATCCAGTGCAGCAATGCACAGTAGTGCCAGTACAGGCCAAATCATAGTTCGCACTTATGTTCTCCTTCGTTATACTTTAGCATAATTAGAGATAGTCACTCCTACTCAATTCAAATGAGATGGAGGGACTGTTTGGTGATATGGCTCACTGGTTAAGCTCACCATATTTTGAAGCATGAAACTGGCAGGAGAGAGAGACAGAAACCTTGATGTATGGAGTACAGTTCTAAATTTAATGTAATATACTTTTTCATGCTAGCAATTACATAACAAGAAAAAGCTCCTCTGGCATTAGTGCAAACATGTAAATACTGCAGTATAGAAAATGTTACTTATTTTTCTCCCTGTATATTTAAGTGCGTTCTGCCAAAATTATCCGAGTGCACAAGAAAATGGAGGCAACTTCGCTTGTGGGACTAGACTGTAGCTAAATGTGACACAATGCACTTCATCAGAGAATAAACAGACAACTATGTGAAAAGTCCTACATGCAGAGTACACATTTTTTTTTAAATTTTTCAAATGAAATGTGATGGTCTTTCTCATTAGTCAACAACTGGTCATGTCCTGTTGCTGTGGTCTGCAATGTCAGACAGAGTTGCTTTGGGAACTTTCACATAATTTCCTGGCATGCCAAACAAGAAGCTGTTGCTTACTGGTTCATGATAAGTAGTCTCTCTGCTACTTCAGAGGTGTAATATACTAGCTTATAGCACCTTGAGAATAAAGGAAAGGTTGTCTAAACCAGTGAAGTAGCAGATGAAAAAAGCAGCTGCATCTGCATAAAGTGTTTTCTGCAAGCAAAACTGCACTACACTGACATTGAAACTTCGTTGTGTACTAAACCAACAGCCAATGAATGGTGTTGTAATACAACAGGAACAGCCAAGACGTGCACCACTGCTGTGGATATCACTAACCACAACAGCCTCGACAAAATGTGACAATGAAACAAATTTATTATGTGCACAAAAAATACAATAACTACGATTCTTGTTGACTGATTATTTGCTACCTATGGTACAACTAAAGCCCTGGTAGTTGAGCTATGCTCCGCTTTTTACTGAATTGGTGGATCCAAATAACCAGCACATGTGGCTTATAAAGCTGCGCAGAAGGTCTGTTAGAAGACAAGGACAGAGTGAGGCACACAAAGACACATACGGGAGCACTTCCTTATGTGCCATTGTGTGGCTCACTCACTCCTTAAACAAGAAGAAAGGGGGTTAACCAAGGGGCTCAAGTTTTATTAGTCATATCATAAGAAGCCAACAAACACTTACACCAAGGGCAACATGAGGGAAATTACTTGTGCTTAATAAATTAAATAAAGACACGATAAATTAATCAACATGAAAGTGGATGAAAAAACAACTTGCCGCAAAAGGTTGTCGGATTGTTCCCTACCTGTGGCAAGATAACACGGTGCATTCTTCCTTTGTCTTTGTCTATTCTAGCACTGCATTTCCAACATGGTGTGAATTTTGCCGCAGAAACACCACACTGCTAGCAACCACAATCACTAATCAGTGCAGGATTGTATGTGAGAAGCTCACCTGTGCAGCAGACCATCACGCAATGTGTCTAACACGAGGCTGTGCTCAGAACTGAGCTGGATGCGACCTGCCAGCAGTTCGAAACCATGCTGCCGGGCTAGTGAAGTCCAGTAGCACACTTGGAACTTGTGCAGAGCCAGTGAGAGCTGCAGCTGACGTACGTGCCGTGTCAGCTGGCTCTTCCGTGGTTTCACATTGCCAAAGAGACTGCCTCGTCGTGTCAGCTTAGGAAGGCCACCTAAAATGGCCTGCAAACAATAAGAAAAAAAAAAAAGAGGCACACAAAAGCCCTGAAGTGGGTAGAAGTAAATGTGGTTTGGTAAAGAAAACTTGCAGCACTTGTTTGCAAATGTAGATTTGCTGGAAACTGACATTCTTATGCAACTGCTAACATATTTAGCTCTGAGACGAGCACAATAGTGCGCTTACAAAGCTATGTAAGAAGTGTACTAATGAATATGTATGGTCAGGAGCACCACACATCTGTTGCACATGGTGGCAGGAGGAGGGAAGAAACGCATGGAGAAAAGGAGAGAGTGTGGACTACAATCCCCCTTGGACATGTGAGCTCAAACATATTGCTTGTACATGTTGCATTGAGCACAATGAAATGAGCAATATAGAACACTTCATCTGGTTTGGCAAGAGATTCTGTTTTGAAAGGAAAAGGCTTCCAGATAGCACAAGAGGGTTTCCCCATGAACACATGCTGAACAATTAGTTCCCCCAGAAAGACTGCAGATAGGAAATGTCAAGGAAGTGTCACACATTCTACTCACATTCTTGTGAAAGACAGAGTTGATCAATTCATGGTGGACACATATTCATTACATGGAAAGAGGCACTCAGGCATGGCAACGGCCAACCAAGTCAGCCAAGCTAACTCTGCCTGTAGCAACATCACTATAACTGTCCCCCACCCCCAACGCTGGCCTGAAGCACACTTGCGCTGAACCCTTTAGTTTTGTTGTGGACACAACCTGTCGTTTACTGATACATGTAAGAGTATTTTCAGCATTCATCACTCTCAATTATGGCAATTTGATATGACAAACTGAGTATTTGCCTACTGGCGTTATTCAACAGTATGTTCTTGAATGTCTTTTGTGTATGTCCATTCTCTTACTCACAATGTTGACAAGTAACAGCACACAAACAAACAAGAAGCAAACACTTTTCCACTGATGGTTATACACTGAGAGGAACATTCATCTTGCCAATGAAATGATGTTTAGTCACCTTTAGTCCTTCCAGCCACTTCAGTGTAGAACTAAAGACTAGCAATGTTGGAATAGAATCTGCTGTTTCCAGGGCTACAGATTTTGTCTCTAGCGACACTGAGAGGTTCAAGTTCTGCGACCGGAATGCCCGATAGCTGTCATGTTCCTGCAAAGTTGAAGCAGAGATTCTGTCAGCATACCTAGTTGTTATTCAACACCATAGGAGAAATACCTACTCATATACATACCCCTCCTCAGATAGCCCTTCTAGGTGAGGTACAAGAGTTTTTTTCAAACAAGGCTTAAGAGGAAGCTTTAGTTTGGGGCCAACTCTGATTTTCCTATTCAAATTCATGTAAAACACAGAAATGTTCTTATGATACATTAAAAAAAATTGGCAAGTTTCATAAAAAACTAAGCACGAAGTTTACAAATTCACAACTCTGCATCAAAAAAAGATACAGTTAAACCTCGATATAACAAAGCCAGTAAAATCGGCAATTTGCCTTGTTATACCAAAATTTCGTTGTATTGAAATTCGACCTCTTATGCAAATAAGTACAGTCGCCGACAGATTTTTTTTTCTTGCAAAGAAAGGGGCCGTAGAATTTTTTATATTATCGAGCAGTCAAAAAAAAGCAAACTTGAATGAGAAAACTGGTCATTTTGATGAATTTGGGAGTCAGCGACGAATAATACGGTTTCATGCCATGCTGACGATATTTTCACATTGGCGGTAGGCATTAAGCGAAGCCAGCCACGCTTTCGCGTGCACTACGCCCCCGTGACTGATAGTGTCACCCGCACTGGGACAACGCTATCATGAAAAGCGCCAGCAGCGGGGAGCAGATGCTTCCTCTGCCTCTAGCTCCAACAGGTCATAGAAACTTGAGATTACGCAATCTTCAATACTATATGTGTGAGAAGACAGCTTACATGATGCTACGCCGTCTTGGCATGGCATCATTCTTCGCTCTTTGCACATGTGACAGATACATCTAAAACAGGGTGCGCGGCTGCGTATAAGCACTCAGCCGCACTTACAGCCATACACGGTGCAGCCAAGGCCGAAATGGGCGACAGAAATCGAGACTTACGCAAATTGGATGGATGGATGGATGAATGTTATGAGCGTCCCCTTTGAAACGGGGCGGTGAGTTGCGCCACTAAGCTCTTGCCTAATACTGCCTAATGGGTTAAAAAAAGAAAAAGAAAAGGAAAAAAAACACACACGATGATTTCTCATAACCAAATTTTCTGACCCCCTATGTGAACTTTGCTTTTTTATGTCTCCGTTTTTTGTCGTTTCCCTACTTTTCTTCCACCAATATTCCAATTGCCTCTTACTAGTCTCTATTGCAGACATGTTTACTTTCCACCTGCTCTCACTGAACCCAAGGGCTTCAAGGAGGCCAGTAGTGCCTGAATCGACCGCTGGGTAGATATCTTCAAATTACAAGATGCTCCATCGTTTCCCTAGCTTTACCGCAGCAAGCACATGCTTCTTCTTCCTTCTTATGTCTCGCTTTATAGGTGCATTTTCTAAAGCTTCCTGATCTTGCTTCGAAAAGTAATGAGCTTCCCTTTGAGTTATCATAAATTGTTTCTTTCCTGATTTCGTTTTCATGATATGGAAAACTTAACCCCTCCCACCTCTGCCCTCTCGCATGCACTCGCTCCCCTCCACTTCTTTCCCTTTGCTCCCGCGGGAAGGCTATGCTTTCTTGTCTAACCCTCACACACTTTCCCTTACACCTAAAGCACACAGTGCGTGGAGCACGATAAGATCTTATCGCACTTGGATTTTACACAAAACATGATGTGGCTCGGGGCACAATAAGCTCTTATCGCACTTAGATTTTATACGGAGCATGACGTGGCTCGGGGCGCGATACGACCTTATCGCGCTTGGTCTTTATACGGAACATGATGCCCGGCTCTACTTCAACTTCTTGTGGTGTGGAGTGTTATTGGAGAGGTGCGTTTGCAAGCAGCTGCTTGTAATTTAATGTTTTGACCATCTGCGTCCTCGGAAGTTTAAATTTATTGTCTCGGCATTTCATTGCGGTGGCAGTGAAATTTTGTTATATTGAAATCACATACAAACACACTTTGTTATACTGAGGTTCTAAATACATGGTGTTCTATAGACAAGAGGTTATGAAAAGTAAAATACTTCATTAAATCAAGGATTTTGTTATACTGAAGTTCATTATATCAAGGTTTAACCGTATAGTGCGCGGCTCTGTAAAATGCATCTGTTAGGGCATCTTAAGCAGATAACCTTTATATATAAATTTACAATTTATATGAAACTGTTGACAATATTCACAAGGCTGTTGCAAAGGTCCTACTCACAACTTATAGGTATATTTAAGAGCGGTGTATAATACATCATTTTGTCGGCTTTAGATGCGTTATACGTGCAGATTATAGAATTGTGATATTGCTTTTATTGCTTAATTACTGAGTGGTAAACTTAATATTTGCGTTTTCTTTTTTTCAGTTTTGCCATTTCCAACTTTTTTTAGTTGATGGTCTAAATGAGTACACTTCCTACAGTCACTAGATTTTAATTTTCTTTAAATGCAACAATTCTCATCAAATTTGGTGCAGTGGCTGCCAAGAAAAACAATTTCTCTATTTCCATGTATTTAAGACAGCAGGCCCGAGCTAAAGCTTCCTGTTAAGGTAAAAGACGGTAAAAGCACACAAGAAAGTAAATGCTGAGGCAGGACGTGCAGAAGTACAAATGGTGGTTATGGCTTGGAGAGAAAAATAGTTTTTACATTCGTTCTGCAGGTAAACTAACATAACTTGACACTCTTATCAATGCAACTCCATACACAATTTATTCCACACAAATGTTCACACATAGTTTGTTCTTTTGAAGTGGATGCCAGTCTCAGCATAGGCGCTTGAGTCACTCAAATCCTGAGTGCACGGGGCTGGCCCCGGTATCCCTGAAGACTCATAGCCTTTTTTAAAAATTATCAACAAGTCACTGTCTTCAGAGAAGTGTCAATCCCTGGTCAGCGTCCTTAGAAAGCATGCGTCATTATTAGATTTTATGCAGAACGCTAACAAACTTTGATTTCCAACTATGCGGACTCGCCACAGGAACGACACAGGGCCCGCACATCCAATCAGGCAGAAGCCTTACCGCGTGACCGTGTCAGAGTGTAAGATCATCGCTTAACAGGTCGACGACATGCTAGCTAATGGCGTCATCTAAGATTTCTCCAGCCCTTGGGCTTCACCAGTCAACCTCGTGAAAGAGAAAGATGGGTCCTGGAGGTTTTATGTAGGCTACCAGTGTCTCAATTCTGTGATGAAAAAGGATGTGTATCCACTTTCTCGGATCGATGACATTATCGACTGCCTTCATTCCGCATCCTACTTCTCATCTGTGAACCTCCGATGGGGCTACTGGCACATACCCATGCATTCAGCTGACAAAGAGAAAAATGCTTTTGTGATCCCAGACGACTTGTTTGAATTCAACGTTATGCTGTTTGGTTTGTGCAACGCACCTGCAACCTTTCAAAAGTTTATGGACACGGTATTGCGCGGCCTGAAATGGGAGTTTGGTTTGTGTTATCTAGGCAACATCGTCATTTTCGGCCGCACTTTTGCAGAGCACAACCATCGACTGGACGTTGTTGTGACATGCCTTGAACAAGCTGCCCTTATCCTCAACTCCAAGAAATGTAACTTTGGCCAACGAGAGGCTCTAGTACTTGGACATCTAGTGGACAAGCAGGGTGTGTGACCAGACCCACTGAAGGTCGCTGCAGTTAGCGGCTTTAACCAACTGCAGTCATCACAATGTGAACTGAGGAGCTTTTTGGGTCTTTGCTCGTACTTCCGACGTTTTGTGTCTAACTTTGCTGATACTGCCGACACTCCGACTTCATTGTTGCGCAAGGATAACTCTTTCACCTGGACAACAGGATTGTGATTCTTCATTTCGTCAACTGAAATTTCTGCTTTCTTCCAGACCCATACTTTGACATGTTGACCCCTCTGCCACAACAGATTTGCACACTGATGCTAGTGGAACCGGCCTCGGCGTTGTCCTCATCCAGTGTTTTGGTGACGCCGAGCGTGCCATTGCCTATGCCAGCCGTTCATTGAGCAAGTGCGAACACAATTACCTAGTTGCTGAGCAAGAGCGTGTCGCTGTCGTTTTTGCAGTCCAGAAGTTCTGCCCATATCTCTACGGGCGCCGCTTCACGATCGTTATTGATCACCATTCACTATGTTGGTTGGTCGGTCTACACGACCCGTCTGGCTGCCTTGCTTGATGGGCGCTACGTTTGCAGGAATTTGACTTTGCAGTCCATTACATGAGTGGCCGACATCATGCGGACGCTGACTGTTCTTCAAGGCTCCCTCTACCAACAAGTGCATGTGACGTTGACAATTTCGATGAGTTTCTGGCTGCCATCGATCACATTCTTTTTCCCGTCCTGGCCACTTTCCGGGAAGAGCAGCATGACGACTGCAGCCTGGATGCCCTCTTCGCCTCAGCTGCTCAACCAACAGGTAACAATGGCTTTGTCATCCAAGATGGCCTGCTCTACAAGAAGAATTATGCGGCTGATGGTGCCCGCCTCCTCTTAGTGGTCCCTGAGAATTTGAGAACCCACGTGCTCCATGCTGTGCACAATTACTCGACCACTGGGCACCTGGGTTTCACCATAACATACCACCACAGTCAGAGCCGATTCTACTGGACTAGTATGTGACGGGATATAGAAAAGTATGTGGCCAGTTGTAACAAGCGCCAGCAATGCAAGTGCCCTAATACTGCTCCGGTCGGACTCCTTCACCCTGTGGCGTCACCATCATCGCCTTTTGAAATGCTTCAAGTGCATCTTCTCAGTCCATTCCCGCGCTCAACAAATGACAACCATTGGATTATAGTCCGTGTCGACCATCTGACGAGTTATGCTGAAACTGCAGCGATGCCAACGGCCATGGCTCTTGATGGTTCGAGCTTCTTCCTGTCCTACATTATACTGCGTCATGGATGCCCTGGTATTATTGTGAGCGACCATGGTCGCCAGTTCGTGACCGACGTAGTCGAAGAGCTGTCGTGTTTCTGTGCTTGCCAGTTTTGCCACGCAACCTCGTATAACCCGCAGACAAATGGTGTCATCGAGCACACTAACAGAACTTTCACCAACATGCTTTCGATGCATGTCGATTCTAGGCACAAATATTGGGATGACATCTTGCCTTTATCCCATGCGCCTACAACACTGCAAAGCGTATAACTACCGGCTACAGTCCTTTCTATCTTCTTTATGTCAGACCACCCCGCAGCTTCCTTGACACCATTCTACCTTTTACACCTCATGCGGACTCATCTATTGCCTAGACTCTCTGCTGCGCCGAGGAGGCACGTCGCATAGCTCAGCTCCATACGTTGCCATCCCACGACTACTCCAAGATCAGCTACGATTCACTACATAAGAATGTGTAGTACGACAAAGGGGACATAGTATGGCTTTGGACACCACTTCGCAAGTGCGGCCTGTGCCATAAGTTTCTGGCTCATTGCACCAGGCCTTTCGTCATCACCAATTGCCTGAGTGATGTGACCTATTCGATCGTTCATCTTGTTTCTGATGGCTACCGGTCTAAGAAGACGCAGCTTGTTCACGTCACCCGCCTGAAACGCTGTCATCCCCATGACTCCGAGTGGACGTAACAGTTACTTGCCCAGCGGGCTTCGTCTGTGAAGGGATGAGTGTTACGCTAAAGCTACGGCAAGGACGACAAGAGGAGAATGAAGTGCGCTTGTCTTTGCAGCGTCTCGGTGTTGGCACAGCCCCTTTTCATCTCATCTTTAAATAAACGCACCTTATCGAAGCAGCTTTATTTATTTACTTGCATACATACTTACCTGTACTTCCAATTTGGTTTACTTATGTCTTTAACTTGCCTAGCTGCATAAGTATTGAGACTAATAACAACCAGATGCACAGGGAAAAGAAACATATGAAAAGCTACCAGTGAAAACCAAAAGTAAAGGAAAAGAGCAGAAGTAAAAATTGCAGTAAAATGAAAAAAAAGAAAGATTCGACTGATTTCAATTTACTTGTTGATGGGCTTTCAGCAGGATGACATTTCATTAATGTGCTATTCCTCGAACAAAAAAGGGGAATGATTGCAGTGTTGTGAAGGGACACACAGCAGCAACATTCCTATATGCAACAATGTTTAATTATCCTTGAATAAAACAAGTCCACCCAAAGCACTCATTACAGAAAATTGATAAGAGCAGCTAAATGATTTTTCACACTGAGATGTACAGCTGCCGAAATGGCTATGTAGCACTGCAGAACACCAATTCTGAGGAAAATTTTTAGACCCAAAGCACCCAAAAGCTGGCATTTCTTGGATTAGCTGATATGGTAAACTTTTTTTGAGCGGCAGTTTAGTCTGTATAGTTGGAAGATTAAACGTAATCTACGATAACAACCCAAAAGTTTCAATTATAAATTGCTTTGAAAGCTGTTTATCAGCCACAAGGAAAAAGAAAAATTATTTACCTGGTTACTTGAGTACTCTGGTATCTTGTCAGGAGCGCAAGGTGTGATGCTATGGTGGTCAAAAGGGTTGCCCACACAAAGCCAATTCATCTTGATGCTAAGCAACGACATAAGCAACTACAATCACACACAGCTCATGTTCATAAACTAGCACAGCTTCCTTTTGCACACTGCAGTTGCGAACAAACAAATTATACATAATTTGATTTTGACTCCTGTAATGGCCCCAGACTCACCTTATTTTGAGGTTTGGAATGTGAACCAAACGGCTGTCATTGTACCGAGACGCTGTGTGCACATACATGCCCAGGTTCCCTTTCATCACAATCTTGCCTGGAAAAAAGAAAGAAAAAAAAAACACTCCGCTATTATAAAGATGCCCTTAAATATGAGGGGTCGTTCTCACTATCATGACTGATATTGAAAATTTGATCTATAATGAGGAATTAAGGTACATTTAAGCAGGAAAGCTATTCTTGCACTTACACAAAAAAATTAAAAAGTATCAATTCCCGAAATAACATTGGACAATATGGCTTCATATTTCCTCACTGAAGTGCTTATGGAGTAACATTTATCTTGCCGCACTACTGCTGCAGCCTTTACTGCTTCATGTTGAAAGTTTCCTACTTCTATTTTCACGTTCTTTCTGGCATATATTTTATGCTGTTTAGAATAAAATCACAATTTCAAAGTCCAGCACTGCACATTAGTTTCCCTGTTCTTGAATCTCCATACTGCTTTCTTTCTTTCTCCATAACCAGCAAGCCAAACTTACAATGTTCAATCAGGGCCCGTATTCTGAAACGTTCGCCTTCCGCGAAACTATTGCCTTGGCCACGCCTCCGCCAACGGCGCGCACTGATTGGCGGTTTTAGCAAAACCAGAAAATAAACAGCGCCTGCTAGTAGTTCCGGCATACGTCATTTTAACGTCATGGTGTCGATGGGTGCTCTCGACATATACTGAATAAATGAACATGTCTTTTGGCGTTCGGTTGCTGGTGGAGTGTAGAAGAGATAAGATAGGTGGTCGTTAATAGTAGCCTTTCTGGTGGCGTCTTAGACGCTTTGTTTCGCGGCGATACTTGTTGATTCACTTAAAATAAAACATTTCGCACTTCCTTATTCAATTTATTTTACCTAATGTGGCCATAACCAGCCGTAGTCAGTGCGAAGAACCCGTACTGCGGCCGCCACTACACTCGAAAACAACACACCCGAGCCGCTCTGCACTCGCACTGTGCGCTCTCTCATGCAATGTGAAGCATTCGACAGTGCGCGTTGGTAGTGCACGCTGACGCGACGGGTAAGCAGTCGCTTGATTTATTGAACGTGACTATCACGGCGGCGAAACTATCACAGAAGGCGAATATTTCAGAATATGACCCCAGTTTTTTCTGCTGCCAGCCGGCAGCTCTGCACAATCCAGATGTGACAAGTTACGTTAATGATTAGGTTACACCGCACACCAAAGATTCTTCTGAGAAGAATGCACTTTTCAAGTAATAGTAGACATAACTTTGTTCTTTCAAAGATAGTGAGCTTTCTAATAATAATTTTTAAAAAACATAAACAGTGACACAGTGCTGTTCAAAGCTGTTTTCTGATGAGGAATTGCTTGTATAAACAAGCAATTTGTTGCAACTCATCAAAGACACTGCCACCTTAAAAAAATCACAAAGAGAAACAATAAGTCATTATAGACTGATAAAGTATTCTTTCAGAACACTATTTTCACAAATTTTGTGGTAAAAAATTGATAATTAGACGAGAACATGAAGGTAAAAGTTTCATTTTCTTTATATTACATGCCGAAACCCCAGCATCTGTACATCAGGGTGATGTCATAAATTTTGAATTATGTTTTTTTAATTTGAATTGTTGTCGCTGAGTAAAGGTTCTTGAACCTTTTTGAATTCAGTCTTTGGCTCCTTTAGAATACAATATAGCACACGTTTACTGATAAAAAATTAACTAGGGCTTAGCAGATGCTGCCCAACTCCATGACACCACAGTGGGTCAGTGCAAAAACATTAAGGGAACATCGCTGCCCATGTTTTATCAGCTACCAAGCCTTCTCTCCCCCATGACAAGAGTGACTATTTCTTATTGCAGAAGTGCAATTTACTCATTATTTCACTCTTTAGTGCCCCATTATTTACCACAATTTTCACCCAACAGCAAGGCAAGTTATCCTTTCAGAAAGTTCACAGATCTTGCTTCTAAACTTTCTTGGACAGAAAGAGGCATCCTCTTGTTCAAGGTTTTATACCGTTTGTCCAATCCACAATAGCGTCGCTCCAGGACACTTCAAAGAGTTCGGTGTCATTGTTTGGGTCCAGAGACACATGCTGGAAAAGGGCCAGGTGTCTTGCAGAGACAGTCAGGCGTCCATGAAGCAGGAGTCGTGCCTTGTCCCACCAGGCAAGTGCTGGACTCGGGTCGGCTGACGGGCGGCTCACTTTCTCCATGCACAGGCTGACTTGGGCCACGATGGCTTCCCAGCAAGCTCCATATGTCAAGCCTAGGTATCCCAGGTCTGCGTGAAACACATGGTCAAGTAGAAAATATCATTCAGACAAGTAAACAATCTACGACATTCCATAAAAGGAAAGTGTGCTGGGCAAAAGTTGGATGCTACAAGAGATCTGTGAAACTGGGAAGTGGCCACTGAACATGACAGCATGCACAGCAACCAAGTAAGAATGGTTCACGTTGGCCTACATCACTACACTCTCGCCATGAGAATTTTTGCTTCTCGTTTCAATTACATGTTGCACATGTAACAAAGTACAAGTAATTATTTAATTTGTTTTTATTTTATTTACAAGATAATGCAGATTTAACAAAGTTCAAAACAGGAAGGGCAACACAAAAGGAAACTTTAAATGTAATAATTACAAACAAACAAACAAAAAGATCAAAGTTGGAAAAGACCGAACAAACAGTCTTGTATGACCAATTTATACAATCACATTTAATAGCAGCATAAGAAGCTCTGAAGTGCTTTTGTAAAATCTTAGGCAGGTATTACATGTTCTGGTAAATTGTTCCAGTCCTTAACCTAAAAGCAAGCATAAAATAAACACAGCATTTTTATAATGACAGTAAAACACACACACGCACACGAGGCTACTGCCAATTTAGCTTTATTTCTATCATACAGTGGAAATCAAGCTTAAGTGAGTAAGTTTGGTTAATATCCATTAGCTTGACTTAGGCAAAACACTCATAATTACTCTATGCTAACCAATGAATGAATGTAGACCTTTGAAAAATTTCATAAAGCAACACCCTTATTCAAACAAATGAATGAATGAATGAACTTTATTCCCCTTTTAAGAAAGGGGAGGAGCCGGGGGGGAGAGAGGGAGGTCTAAGTACTCCAGTCCCAGCAGGCGTCCATCACCACATTATGTGGCTAGAAGTCCGTCTACCAGTCGTGGTAGGCCTCCGCTACCTCCTCAGCCCACCTCAGGACTCGGTCCTGTAGGGTGGGATCGGAGCTGCGCAGGGCAGTCTCCCACAGCTCCTCGCTACTAATTAATGGTTTGAGCTTGCGGGGGGGAGTTTTGATGGGGCATTGCCACATGATATGGGAGAGATCTGCTATGGGGACAGGGCAAAAGCGACACTTGGGTGTCGGGTATGTGGCGGGAAAGAATAAGTGCAAAGTGCGCGGGGTAAGAAAAGTGCGAGTTTGTAGTTGTCGCCACAGTATTTCTCTCTGGCGCGTTCTAGACACAGAGAGAGGTGGATACAATAGGCGTTGGTTTCTGTAATGTGTGCAAATTTCATGGAATGTGACGAGTGTGTCTTTATTGGTGTGTTGTTGGGAGTCATTGGGTTTTAGAGTTAGGCCCATATTTGCGGCCACTCGGTCCGTGAATCCTCGAGCAGCGGCATGAGCCATTTCGTTGCCATGGAGTCCTTGATGTGCTGGAGCCCATACGAGAGCGATGTCTTTTTCTGGTGGGTGAGCTACAAGCAAAGAGTGTGCGAGGTTGTTAATGTAGCCGTTACTGAAGTTCCGGATAGCAGTCTTAGAGTCACTAATAATGACGTCGCAATCGGGTAGCCCCGATGCAAGTGCAATGGCGGCCTCTTCCGCGTCCCCCGCCGAGGTGTTCTTGACTGATGCTGAACAAACAGTGTTGCCCTGGTTGTTTACGACCGCTATAGCATAACAATGTTGAGGGGTGTAGGCTGCAGCGTCCACATAGTACACTCCTTCAGCTTGTCCATAGCTGCGTTGTAGCGCCTTGGCTCGATGTTTGCGGCGTTTGACGTGAAATTCGGGGTGCATGTTTCTGGGTAGGGGCTGGATGTGGTATTGGCCGTGTATGTTCGGAGGAAGTTGATGTCGCCTACTCTCGTTGAATGGTGGAGCATGATGAAGTTGTCTCAGGATCTCACGCCCAGCTTCAGTGGTGGTGAGTCTATGGTATTGCGATGATAGATGGGCTTCGGTTAATTCTTGAAGGGTATTTAGTGTGGCGGTGGCCATCACCCTTTGTGTGGATGCTCTAATTGGAACACCAAGAGCGACTTTGTGTATCTTGCGAATCAAGCAATTCACAGTATCCTCTTCCTGCCTAGAGAGTGAGAGATACGGTAGTGCGAAGGTGATTTTGCTTAAGACAAAAGCCTTGATTAGTTGAATTAGCTCCTTCTCTCGAAGCCCTCCGTGTTTGTTGGAGATCCTCCCTATCAGGCGGAGCGTATTATCTACTGTTGTTTGTAGTGTTTGCAAGGTATGCTGATTTGCTCGGTTGCATTGGAGGTGTAATCCTAGGACCCTTATCCTGTCTACTTGGGGTATAGGGTGCCCTTCAATCGTGAGTTGGATATTCGGGGGTGAAGTCCTGAAGCGTCTTGTGGGGCGTAGAAGGAGAAGCTGTGATTTGGTGGGGGAGCACCTGAGATTCAACTCTTGACCCACTTGTTCGACTTGATCAATTGCAGCTTGGAGGGTGTCTTGGATGTGCCCGTCAGAACCTCCGGTCATCCACAGCGTAATATCGTCCGCGTACAGTGTGAATCGGAGGTCAGGAATCTTCTTGAGAGTGAAAGCTAAAGGTCGCATAGCCAAATTGAAGAGGAGGGGGGAAAGTACTGCCCCTTGGGGCGTGCCAGTACTTCCTAAACTTATTTGCCCAGATTGTTCGCTGCCTAATTGTAGCGTCGCAGTGCGGTTCGTGAGGAAGCTGCGTATATAGCGGTAGATTCGCTCCCCGCAGTTTATACTGCTAAGTTCGCGTAGTATGGCCAAGTGGGACACGTTGTTGAAGGCGCCCTTGAGGTCGAGGCCGAGCAACGCTTGTGTGTCACGGGCGTCGCTCGGTTCGATAATGTCTCCTTTGAGCCTTAACATGACATCCTGACAAGAAAGAGATTTGCGAAAGCCAGTCATTTCCGAAGGGAACAAGTGATTATGTTCGATGTATTTGGAGAGGCGTAGGTGGATTACGTGCTCCAAGATCTTCCCTATGCATGAAGTCAGAGAAATTGGACGGAAGTTTTCAATGTGAATTGGCTTATTCGGCTTTAGAATGAAGATTACTTTGGCTGCTTTCCATTGTTGGGGTATCTCTCCCTCTTCGAGACAGTGGTTGTAAAACTCGGTGAGTTTGCTTATGGATTGCTCATCGAGGTTGCGAAGCGTTTTATTAGTCACAGAGTCTGGGCCTGGTGCCGTGGTGGTTCGCACTTGGTTGAGGGCATGTCGAACCTCCGCTTCTGTGATGGGGCTGCAAAGCTCCTGATTGGGTTCACCAGCATAGTCGGGCATGGGTATTTGCGTAGGAGGGGGCATATGTTTGGAAGCCAGGTTGCTGAACATGGTCGGCAGGTCGGCTGCATGTTCATGCAGCAGTTTATTCATCTGGTGGTTATTGTGCGTCCTAGACGTGGTGGGGTCGAGCAGGTGCCGGAGCAATTGCCAGGTCTTTTTAGTGCTGAGAGTACCATGCGCGCCTTCGCAAACCTGAGTCCATTGCTGTGCCGCCAATTTGATAGCATATTGTTGTATCTGAGAGTCTAATTTGGCGATTCGGATTCGGAGTTTACGATTGTAACGTGCTGTTAGCCATTTCCTAAGTAGAGCTTGCTTCGCTTCCCACATGTGTAATAGCTTAGAGTCAATTGTGGCCAAGGGTGTGTCTAGCGGGAGAGTGGTGGTATGGGCCTCTACGTCTGCTTGCAAGGCGTTCGCCCATTGCTCGATGTCGGTAATGGTTTCTTCGTTAGTATTGCAGCGAGATTTTCTAAATTCCGTCCAATTCGTAAGCCTTAGTGGTTTCGTGGCTAACGGTCTGTGCTTAAAATCTACACGGAGTTCGAGGATGTAATGGTCGCTTCCCAAGTTGTTTTGGAGGTTTTGCCACGTCGCCTGAGTGATGCGGTGAGTTAGGGTGAGGTCAGGGGATGTATCCCTACTGACGCTATTTCCTAGCCGGGTAGGAAGAGTGAAGTCATTGTAGATGGTGAAACCTTGATTTTGTATGTGCTGCCATAGAGCTCTTCCCTTAGGAGTGGATGCGGAATGGCCCCACATTTGATGGGGGGCATTGAAGTCGCCCGTTACGACTAGCGGCTGTTTATTGGCGTTAGCTTTGGCCTGGGCAAGCATGTTCTCAAAGCGGTGGTGTCGAGCATTGGGAGGGCTATAAACATTCAACATGCATAGGGTGGGTTGTGTGCGGCTTTGAGGTAGAATTTTGATGAAATCGTGGGGGATTTCAGTACTGCTGAACGTGTCCCGTTTAACAGAAAGATGTCGCCTTGCAAGTATGGCAGTGTTGGGCTTGTCTATGTGAGGGTCTTGAAACGTATTGTATCCAGGTAGTGTGACTTTCCCGTGTGTTTCCTGCAAGGCTATAATGTCAGGGAGCTCGTTAAGACTCTGTAGAAATAGTGTTAGAGATGCGCGCTTGTTGCGGAACCCCCTGCAGTTCCACTGCCAGATGACTAGACTACGGGCTGGCTTCATCATTATTGTCATTTTGAAGGACGGGAATTTGTGACGTCGCGGAGCGTCTTCCCCAATTGTCGATTAGCTCTTGAAACCGGCAAAACTGTGCAGATGCCTCACAAATAAATGCATCAAGCTTGCTCTGTAGTCGATTTTCAAGGGCAACAAGTTTGTTTTCCAGAAGGTCCATGCGGTCAGTGAGGACAAATATGGCGTTTTCAACGGTGTTCTCGGTGTCTGTTATTTCGGCATTCTTCCTTTTTGCGGGTGGGGGCTGCGTGTGTGATGAAGGCAGCATTGGAGTTGCGGCTTCCGTCGTAGCAGTGGATGCAAGTGTGTCCATGTGTTCTGTCGGAGGACGTGTGAGTGTGGGCGCAAGCGTTTGTGGGAGTGGTTTGGAAGTAGCAGCAGGAGTGTCAGTGATATCGATGGGGGGGTGGAGCATTGCTTTGAGCTGCTTGATTTCGTTTTTAAGCATTTCGTTCTGATTTAGCATGTATTTGATGAGAGAGCTATCAGCATATTGTGAGGAGCTGCTATTGTGGGAGACTACTCCTGCCCAGCTCACCTTTTTATGGTTGATGGGCGGTGTCTCCTCGTTGCGTGGGGTCAGCGGAGGCCAAGCTTGCTTCGATGATGGGAGCTGCGTCGATGCTGCAGTGTTCTTGCGGCCAGAGCTGCTCTGCGGCGTCTCTTGTCCAGTGCGTTGATTGGGGGCCTGTACAGCGTTCCTGGCCGGAAGTGTCAGTTTAGACTCTGGAGGTGCCGGGGGCGGTGTCCGTGGTTTGTAACGAAGTTTGCACTCTGAGGAACCAGTCTCATGTGCTCCGTTGCAGATGATGCAAGTGGGAGTACAGCTGTGGTCCTGAGGAGGATCTGGCGTGCCACATTTTGGGCAGAGACATATGGTCACATTGGGGCAGACGTCTTGGCGATGGCCAAGCTGCCGGCACTTAGTACACGCCTCCACTTTTTGTCGATATGGTCGGCAGCGGAGGTCTGTGCGGAGGTAGTCAATGTAGAAGGGGACCTTTGAGCCTTCGAAAGTGACCAGGATGGAGTCTGTAGAGCCCATTCTTCGAGCAGCTAGGATGTTGATTGCTGGATTGGACTCTCGAAGGTTAGCCAACACGTTCCCTTCTACCAGGGAGGCCGGCAGCTTGATGATACCCCTACACGAATTTTTAGGGTCTGCCACGTGCGTGGAGACTTCGTAGCTCTTGCCCATGATGGTGAGGGTGGCGATCTTCAAATAGCGTTCAGCCCTGTCCATGCAGGGAGTGCTTATGATGATTGTGTTGTTAATCTCGTTGGCCCGGAGTCGATCTAGTGACGCTGCAGCCGTGGAGAGACCAGTGGACTTGATGACGATGTCGCGGAGAGAGACTGGATGTATGTTGGCGCAGTTGACTCCACCGTGTACACGAAGAATTATTTTGTATTCTGCGGCTGGAAGTGGAGGAGGACGAGGCAGAATGTGGCTTACTTGCCGTGGAGTTTTGAGGGCGCTGGGCGAGGTTGGCGAAGGCTTCTTGGTGTCGGAGTAAATAAATTTCTCGCGCCAATCGAGGATCTCTTCCGGAGTCATGTCGACGCTGTCGACGACGCCGTCCTGACTCATGGCTGCTGCAGCTGCTACCGCCGACGCACGCTGCCGGCGTTGCGCGGCAGGGGCGCAAGGGTTTGGATGTTTCGAATAATTGGCGATGAGCTGAAGATGACAGGTCCAATTTCCGCTGAAGAGGTGTCGTTCGACAGCGGGTCACTTACAGCACCAGTGATCCAAAAATCACAAGAGTCGAGGCAAGAATTTGGACACAGCACACGAAAAAAGACGGAGCCGATGCATCATGCAACCACAGCGTTCGGAAGCTCTATTCAAATGAAACAATTTCCCGGTGAACACGCTAAGATGTACGTGCACACCCAGAACTGATAAGTGAGTAATGCACTTTTGTTTAAGCTCTGCACAGTCACTGCAGTCAATTTCTAAAAATAGCAGACTCAGATACCACATTGTAGTACTGTGTTTAAGGCATAGTTTACACATTACTCACCCCAAGTCAAGTCGTGATAGAATTTCAGGGATGGCATGCTTCTTTCCACAGTCATATTCCCCCATGGTGCACCCACTTCAACTGTTGAGCTCCGTTTTGCTGCAAGCACGTTTCACATTTAGCATTGAAGAATTCAATAACTTAGCACAACGGCAAAAGATAATATATGAAAAAAGCGCTACGTTAGTCTAAGGAAATTGATTATGTCCCTTTTTTTACCATTAACAAAAACATTTGGTACAGGATATAGCTGACATACTGACCTGTACAGTACCCAAAAGCCATACCTCCATTTGAAGTAGTAATGAACAGGTTACAGAGGCTCCTTCTATAAGTAGTGATGAAGTTAGAAGGGCCTTGCAAGGCATGAAACAGAGAAAAGCAGCAGGAGAATATGGAATAACACTCAATTTAATCAAAGATGGAGGAGACATCATGCTTGAAAGGCTGGCGGCCCTCTATAGAAGCTGTCTCATGACTTCAAGGGTCCCAGAGAGCTGGAAGAATGCCAACATTACACTAACCCACGAAATGGGAGATGCTAAAGGATTGAACAATTATATGCTCATAGCTTGCTTCCAATATGATATAAATATTCCATTCAAATATACCAAAATATTCACCAAGATAATCTCCAATAGAATAACAGCAACACTGGACTTTAGTCAAATAAGGGAACAGGTCAGCTTCAAGAAGGGATACTCTACAATTGATCACATCTATGTCATCAATAAGGTAATCGAGAAATTTGCACAGTACAATCAGCCTCTCTATATGGCTTTCGTAGATTAAAAAAAGGCATTTGAATCAGCAGAGATACCAACAGTCATAGAGGCATTACGTAATCAAGGAGTGCAGAACGCTTACGTAAGCACCTTGGAAAATATCTACAGAGATTCCACAGCTACCTTAATTCTTCACAAGTAGAAAGATACCTATAAAGAAAGAGGTCAGACAAGTTGACACAACCTCTCCAATGCTATTTATTCCATGCTTGGAAGAAGTATTTCAGCTATTAAACTGGGAAGGCTTAGGAGTAAGGATCAACGGCGAATACCTCGGGAACCTCTCTGTGTTAAGGTCCTCAATCATTTGTTGTAACTTGTCCCCAGTGTTGCTGAACAGGACAATGTCATCTGCAAACTGAAGGTTCCTGAGGTATTCGCCGTTGATCCTTACTCCTAAGCCTTCCCAGTTTAATAGCTGAAATACTTCTTCCAAGCATGGAGTAAGTTTGCAGATGAAATTGTCCTGTTTAGCAACACTGGGGACAAGTTACAACAAATGATTGAGGACCTTAACAGAGAGAGTGTAAGAGTCGGGTTGAAGATTAATATGCAGAAAACAAAGATTACGATCAATAGCCTGGAAAGGGAACAAGAGCTCAGGATCGCCAGTCAGCCTCTACACCTTGTGAAGGAGTATGTTTACCTAGGTCAATTACTCACAGGGGACCCTGATCATGAGGAAATTTACAGAAGAATAAAAATAAAAACATTTTCAGATCCTAACCGGAAGCTTACCACTATCAATAAAAAGAAAGGTGTACAATCAGTGCATTCTACTGGTGTTAACGTATTGGGCAGAAACTTGGAGACTGACAAGGAACCTTGAGAACAAGTTAAGGACCGCGCAAAGAGCAATGGAACGAAGAATGTTAGGTGTAACATTAAGAGACAGGAAGAGGGCAGTGTGGATCAGAGAGCATATGGGGATAGCCGATATTCTAATTGAGATTAAGAGAAGAAAATGGAGCTGAGCCGGTCATCTAATGCGTAGGTTAGATAACTCTTGGCCCATTAGGGTAATGGAATGGGTACCCAGAGAAGGGAAGTGCAGTGGCAGGAGACTAGATCGGCTGATGAAATTAAAAAATTTGCAGGCTAGTTGGAATCAGTTGGCACAGGACAAGGGTAATTGGAGATCGGAGGGACAGGCTTTCATCCTGCAGTGGACATAAAATAGGCTGATGATGATCGGTGACTGCTGGGCTAGGTGGTGAATAGGTATTGCGTAGATATATATGGTAGGGACGTGGGAGAGACGTCTGTGAGCCCTTTCCAGCAAAAAACTTCATGGGCATTGCCACAATGCCTTCTGGAGCTCTCTGGTCATTGTCCCGATGTCCTCCGGAACTCCCTAGCCATTGACACAGAGCACTCTGGATGGCTGTAATTATGCATTAACCCGCCCTGCAGAAACAGTGCAAAAACTGCAGCGCTTACTTTTGTACTCGCATACAACAGCCCAGAGGGGAGATAATATGGCAGAAAGAGGAGACAGAGAATGCATAAAGCTAGTGCCCAGACGAATGGGTGAATAATAGCCACTCTTCACTCGTGGCAGCTTGCATACATGGGACGATCGTGGGAGAAGGGAAAGGAGCCACCAGAAAGCATGCTTCACTTGGGGTTTCATCAATAAAAGAAACATTACCACTAGACATAGCAACAGTTGCGGGCAAACTAAAAATTTTCATTCAAGGCATGATGTGTAACATTTCTGCTATTTCTGAAAAATAAACACCATGCAAGTTTGTACATGTGGAAAACTGATGGAAGGCATGCAGACGCAAAGCCTCACTAAAGCACCACAACGTCAAGACGACAACAAGCAAGTGGCTGTCTAGCGAATCAAAATTTCAGCCACAATGCGATGTGCCCGTGTGAGGGAATAACAGTGCTAACTTTCTCGCAGGCTACAAATAATGCGCACTAGAACGCCTCAAGTAAACACATGTCTCTGTGTGTTGTGTGTATTACATAGACAAACACAAGTGGTGCACACAAGGTAACATTTAACATCACATCATGACTGTCGTAAGCCATCAACATCACCACCAAATCTCGTCACAGTGCAAACAGCACAGAAAGCTTCACTTACATCGATTCCAATACATAATTTTAAGCATCAGTACCATCATTTACCTACGTGTCAGAGGCCCTGTGAGGGTCATTAACATTACAAACAGTTGGCATTGTTTTTTGTGGGGCACCTTTAACTGCAATGCGTCCTTTCACCTTAGCACTGGCTTTGCAACTGTGTGAATACCATGCAAAACATAGGCAGAAATTGGAACTGAATGTGGAGATAACTAAAGAAATGGGCTCTTACATAAACACAATATAGGTGCACAGGTTCCCTGAACTGATAAGATGAGGCAGCATAATGATGCAATAATAAGCAACAAATGATAATGCAAGCATGAAGTGCAGTAAACAATTATCCACTTAGCTAAAAAGATAGATCCTACTAACAAGATTGCAATACGCTGCATTGAGTAGTCAGATGTGCACATGCGTTGGAGCAGCTGCCCTTGGTTTACTAGTAAGGCCAAGTGGATATACGCTGTTAAAGTGCATTGGCCATTGGACCTGAAAACGCTGTGCACTCTCATTGTCTAGTTGTACTAATCATCACCCCTTACCTTTAGCTACATTCTATTGTGCTTGCTCTTTGCAGGTTCGAATGCACCAGAGTCTATGCATGTCATGTCTTCATTTTCCTTAAAACGTACAGATCTTGGCCTTTCCGCAAAATTCAGTTGCCTAGTAGCTTAGCTCGTATTTACAAAACAAACAAATAAATAAATAAATAAATAAAAATCAAGAAAAGGAAATGACAGTCTTAAGCAAAGCAAAGAAAGATTAAAATTTAGGTGATACCTCGTGGCGGTGCCTCCTGCTCAGCACCGGCCAGGGTGCCCCACACCTGGAATTCCCGCCAGTCCACCATGAATTGTGGGAAGTCACGCAGCTGGCAGGTGACAGATTTGATGCTGCCTGTCACTCGGCGACACCATAGGGTCGAGAAATGCATTCCTTCCTCAGGATAGGGGCTGTGTGCAAGCAATGCCGACAATTATCAATATTAATGCTGGCTCTTCACAATACAGAGAAGCACAAGGAGGAATACAAAAAAAAAAAAAAGAAAAATGGACACGGTCACTAGAAGCTAGCACAATTGTAACACTGGGTTTTTCCAAGTGCAAGAGTCTAAAATGGTAAAAAAAAATTTGTGCAGAAACTATCAACGATGGCTGTCAATGTAAATGACTACTTCAAAAAAGCTATTTCCTTATTAAAAGAATGGTGAACTAGATGGTGTTTATATTTGTTGCAGTGAGGGCATTTAGGCAGTGTTTGTTGTTTCATTGTGCAATTCAATAGAGAACAGAGCCATTAAGTGGCAAATCTGTAGCAGTAGTATTGGCGGTCAGCACGTGTGTCAGCACACTCAGTAACAATTGTGCCCCACAACTCATTTGCGTGAACGCGTGCCCACTTTATGTCGGCGCCTTTCTATCGGCGATGAAACTTTGTCCATCAGCCACAAAAAAGGGGTGAAAGAGCTGAAAAAAAAAAATTTTGTTTTATGAGAGAAAGAAAAAAACAGATCCCTCAAAACAATATACACCGTCATTCTGGAACTAAAGTGAGCAATCTAGCTGACATGTGTGAATAGACATTAATTGTTAGCTGCATGCTATTGCTCCTGTCGGAAAATAAATGTCTCGGAGGTTGCACTCGAGGACAGATGCAACAGCCAGAGCCAGAATGAGAGAAATTTTCATGTGGGACATTAATGACTGAAACACTTGGACAGGGAACTATCTTAAAACAATATAGCAATTGTGCTGCTAATATCTGTGAATCAACAGAGGTCCAGAAGGCTCGCCGGTATAACAGAAAGTGGCACTGAAGTTATGGACAGTGTAATCATAGACAAAAAAATGCCATACATAATGAACGAGTGCTACACATTTATTCGAAATCCATGTGGAAAATATATAGCAAGAAACATGCATGTTCATTCAACATTTTGCAAATAACTTTTTTTGTAGAAGGAAGAGTCACAAAGTGATGATTTCTAGCAGAAACTGATATCAGCATGCCCACCTGTCACTGAAGTCATTTTAAATAACGAAGAATGAATGATGCATTTATTTGTATCTGATAGAATAACTTTCTAAAGGCATGCACAACCATGCCACTGTCTTGTCAGCCCACTGCCATTCTTCCTGTTTCATCAATATTGCGAGAGCTTCTGTATGCAGTACACATACACAAGGAAACCATCTTCAAATAAAAGAATCAAAAGTAGGCCACATTGTGTGTGCGTGCGCGCGCGTGTGTGTGTGCGTGTGTGTACGCGCATACGTGCATGTTCAACATACCTTCAACGATAAACAGAAGTTGTTCACCCACCTCTCGGGATCAAGTCGACGCATTACTTCAACAACAGCCTCAGTGCCATGGTATGATGGGTCAGCCAGGGCCAGTACCTCAAGTTGATCAAAGTGCCAGAGGACGAGGTGAGATCGCATAGATGCTCCCTGCCCAAGCTGCTTGGAACGTTGGACATATATGTCGGCATTCTTCTTCCTGAGGCTGGCATAGAGCTCGTTCAGCTTGGAGGCTGTGGGAAGACATTCATGTCATGCTGTTAGGGCCATATGCCTTGAACCTCGTCAATGGCGACAGTTGCAGCATTATTAAATTTAATTCTTGAGATTGATAATTTCATCAGGTCTGAATCTTCTCACTAAAGTAAGGCACACTAAATTAGCAAGGCACAGCCAATCGAGCTTTCAAAGTTACAATATAAGCAATCATGCAGCTTTGCTGTAGGCTAGTTCAATTAGTGATTCAGCAGACACCTCTAAAAATTTTCTTACAATACACTAGGCTTAAGAAAGAAAAAATATTACTGTCTCAGCAAAGAACATCCACCATCAACGGTACACAACTTATGGGTGCTTACACTAAAGTGTAAAATTAATTATGCAATGTTAATACATGACTAAAGGCGGAAAAAAGCTCAGGACAGGAAAGAGCGGACAAATGTAACGCTCTTTCCTGTCCTGAACGTTTTCCTGCCTGCGCTAGCATCTTGACATTGCGTATAAGATTGATATGTAAAATTAATTTCTGGGATACTAAGTGCCCAAGACACAATTTTGTTATAAGGAATGTTGTAGAGGGAAACTCTGGATTAATCTTAACCACCTGGTGTTCTTTAATGTGTACCTAAATCTATGAACACAAGCGTTTTTGCATTTCACCCCCATCAAAAACCACGGGGGTTGAACTCACGACCTCGAGATCAACAAGTACTCTGCAAATCTAAAAATTGCCAAAGAGCATAGACGGGCTGAGAAAGTCCACTAATTGTCCAAGTTATGGCCGCAGCCCTCAGCAAAAGAGTCTTTATTTCAATGCAGTAGGTGGTGTTTGTGGCTTTAGTATACATCTACAAGCACTTGGACTCTCTAACAGAACAACAGCATTTCATGGGTTCCATTTTTTTTGTTAGTTACTATCACGTGAAGTCAAGCTTCATTGACTGCTGGCTTCATCGTGTTTAGCAATGTGTCATAAAATGAGAACAGCCATAAGGTGAAATTTGGCGTGTGCTAACAATAAGGCTTATTAGAACACAAAAGAAAAATGATAGCGTAACTGATGCTTATACTTGTGTTTAATACTTTAACCATGGGAAACTTAAAAAATCACCATACAAGCTATATGATAGGCTAACCATATTTGCTAGCTCAAAATAAGCTGTAACAAGCTACAGCTAGTACTATATTTGTCAGCGTTTGATGCTCTGGATAATATATGAAAATCTCTTGATACACTTCAAGGTAAACCCATAATGGGTAAGCCTTGTAGCAACCTCCTCACATAGTGGAGCAGTACAGTAAACTGCCGTTAACTCGAAGCTGTAAAAACTGGAAAAAATTATGAGATAAGCGCAGTTTTTAGATAAGCATAATCATAAAGATAGAAGCCAGATGGCTGCGCATAGATTGCATTGAGTTTTTCCAAAATGCTGCCAGTAATATTCTAGGTCACTTTCACGTGCTTCAGCACCGGACATGTTGGTGTCTACAGGCAGCGGTGTTACTGGCATTATGCCCAAACAGCATGCCTGGCATTTAACCAAGAAGATTGCAATATTTGAAGCCAGTCATCCGAGCATAATTGGTTCCAGACATCTAGAAAGATGACACTGCTTCTTTTTGTATCGTAATGAATACCGGACAATGTCACTTCAAAAGCCAATACTGAACTGTGGAAGAGTGCAGTGGTCACACTTTTAGCAGACACCCATGAATAACGCAAAATTTATGGTATAATGGCGTGCAAGCCTGAAGCGGCCACCTTTGTCAAACTGCAATGTCACTGAAACACTGTGGGCTCGCATGATGGGTCCTATAGGGTGCAGCACGTGAGCTGATCACATATGCTCAAAAGTGCTCAAGGTCATGATTAATATGCTGTGACTGCACTGATGTGTCACTGACAGTATCCTAAATGAGAGGAGGGGGAAAAAGGATAGCTACCAGCTCACCGTTGCTGCGTGAGGCCCCAACAAAAGGGCAGCAATTACCCAAGCAAGTGCATGCGAGTAGTGATAGAAAGAAGGGGGAAAAGATGAGGGAGCAGAGCCCGGTGCGGTGCCTGGCTGGGCTAATGAGCTGCTGTTGGGTGAAAAGTGAGTGCAAGTGACGTTGCCAACGCTGCACGTTGCCTTTTCTTGGTATTTTCGAAGTAAAGATTTCAAGATTTCTGGAGTCAGGTGCAAAAGCATTTTGACGTAAGGAGTGAAAAACAAATGGGTTGACATCATGGCTGGAAAAAATTTAGACAAGTGATATTTCGAGACATCAGAGTTCGAGTTAATAAGGGTATATAAGTATATTTTTATACCTGTTATGCACATGCTGTAAACAAATGTTTCTATATATATATATTTTTAAATTGAAGTTTATTGCCACATCATAAAAATACATAGTTGCCTTAGTATATAAGTGTTACAGGAGGAGGTCCCAAAGTGAAAACTGTCTGTGGGACTATCGGTACGACATTGGTTGATCACAGGGAAGGTGAGTATAAAAGCAGCTGGCATACAAATGGTTAACTGAAATGATTTGAACACTGAACTGAATTCAAAATTTTTTCCAAAGCTTAAGCCGTATTGCAAATGATTGTTGTGCCTGTACAATTGTGAGTAATATATCAGGGAACACCAAATCTGTGTTCAAGCAACAATCACTTGTAATGTGTGGATTTGAATCTGACATGTTGATATGTTACAAGTAGTTTTCTGATTGAGCCTTAAGTCTCATTGAACACGTATATCTGTACGAGTCACTTGTGTTTACCCACTATGGCATCTTGAGGGCAAATTTGGTGTTGCCTTACATATTGTAATGGAATGGAAGTAAGCAAAATGTGCAGCACTGTTTCACATGCAAATACACCTGCCCTAGGAATAAGAATTATTTACGACACAAGACACACGATTGCCCACGAATTTCTTTCATGCATGAGAACACTGAACTTCCTGGTTTTCCTTAATCAGACCTGCCAACATAAGAATTTGAAAAACACGACACTGAAAGCCAATAAATACTAAAATCTGGCAAAACATACACAAAATTGTTTGATTATTTAGTATGCTGACTGTTTACTAACGGGTCATAAACTTTCTTCAGTATTGGAGCGATGAACAGAGCAAGAACGATCCACACCGCAGACAAGCCAAAATGCTTGTGAAGTTTATTAATAAAATAATCAACAATTCGGTTGCCAGTATACATACATATTCTTTCTATCAGTTATGTTGCTGCTGCACGGGTATGTTCGTACTAATATAATGAACAGGTCTGAAAAGTTGTGCTATAACAAGTCACTCATTTACTGTACCTGTCTCTCTTTAAATCAATTTTGCCCTGAACTATATGCAAATTAAAAATAGTAAAATATTTGTGTCAATAAGACAACTAAATACGAATGCTAAAAATGAGCTATTTTACGATAAAATAGTAAGCTTTGGCAAGGATGCATAAGGCTCATAACAGGCAAAGATGGAATGATAAAATGCACATTACTATATTCCCACTTTCTAAGTGTGTGTAAGGGTGTGTTGCGCGAGATTTTCAAAGAAATAAGCCAAAGTTGGGAAGAGGCATAGAAATCTTAAGCATGATAATTTTGCCAAGTTTTAGGATTTTAAGAAATAAAGCGATCAAGAAATAAATTGATCAGCAGACATACCCGGCAGCAAAAGATGTGTTTTGCGATAGTTTTCAATCTTCTCATCGAGCATTCTCTTTCTCTTCAGGCTTTCATGATATTCGTCTTCAAGTAGCTGCAAAGGCACATGCACAAGACTTCAGAACTTTGCCAACTACGTACACTTCAACATTGCGATATTTGAACGAGAAGGCGGAAGAAGGATAATCTTACCTCGTAGTTGTTCCTGAGCTTCACTTCAAATGGATCATCACCAAGCTCTATTGTCAGTGTCTGACATAAACACAGAGAGATATCAGTAAAGTAAAAACTATGTGTAATTCAAGACACTAATGGCATAGTTAACTTTAACTCTACAGTCATAAATTAGCATGTTTGAATTTCATAGTACTCAATAAACCATAAAAGTTAGTGACCAATTTGCTTAGTCTTACCTTAGCCTTGATAGAAAAGTCAGAGGGAAGTGGTGAATCAGCTGTAAAAGGTACCTTGCCCTTCTTGTGGACAAGCTTTAACCATCTAATGATGTTAACAGCCTGAAATATAGTTGCGTAGAATAATAAATCCAAGACCCGTAGCAAGCAATCCAAAATAATTACCTCTTCACTACAGGCTTCTGCAAAGTTGTACTCGTAGGGGAAAGCAACTCGCATTTCTTCAATGGAAAGAGTCCTGCAATACACAATCATGAGCAAACATTATTTGAGATGTTCCATAAATTATGTTCCAGTTAGAAGCAAAACAGTAAGAACAGTAAAATGAATCAGAACTTTTTTCCCATACATGTTGCAATGCATGCAGTTTGCATTTTTTTTGTATCCATGATTTGCTGCTAATACATTCTATAACATGCCATGTTTTATTCTGTTATTGTTCCTTTCTACATTATGTAACTCACTCCCCTCCCATGCTTTGGTGCTAGAGCTTATGTGAAATAAATAAACAAATAAATAAATAAATAAATATAACAAACTCTAAATAAGGATAGCCACACATATCTCATTGTGACAAAAAATGAGAACTGCTGACAAATTTCTTTATTATCATCAAGTTTATTATACAACGACAGTGCAATATGAAGGTTCTCAAGTCTGCAAGGTGGTTATTAATCTGAATTTAAGTGTGATTCTTTAGGTTTGTGAGTTTCTTCTGGGATTGAAATGTCTGGTAACTTTAGAACTAGCCAATGGTTATATGTAAATTTGTCTATTTCCAAAAATAAAACCCCCACAAGGTCACACATGTGCAATATCATTAAAGCATTTCTTCCAGAAAATCAAGCATGAATCCGTTATTAATGACAAAAAAAGAAAAAAAAGAAAAAGCAGCAAACTAATAGGTAAATTAGAACCTTGTTGCCATGTCAGCCCATTGTATGTTCCCACAATCCGGCCTGGAATTGCCTTGGACAGAAACAGCTAATCTAAAACAGTTTCGTGATTGCAGAGCATAGCTACTATATCCACAGAATAAAGAATGCGTGAGAAGTTTTACCAATTGCACTTGGTTAACTTATTTTGAGCTGCAATACAATATGTACAATGTTTTTTTATTCCGAAGTCCAGAAAAAAAAAACTTTCTTTATTAGGGATGGGCGAGCATTCGATGTTTCAAATACGAATCGAATACTACAGGCTAACTATTTATACTCGTGTTAAAAAAGGAAATATTTGGTATGTTTCAATTCCGAAAGTAACCAAATATTTCCCAACAATCGAATGTAAAAATGTGGTTACTCTTCTCCGTTAAGCAATGCAGGAACAAAATAAGTAATGCAAGGTTTGTTTTTGGTTTCGCAGCGAAAGCCTACGTGACAACCCATAATTTTTGCTTGTAATCTGTGATTTAGTGTTTTTCGCAGTCTAGTCGGTAGCAGTTTCAGCTTTTATTTATTCATGTATTTTTGCATACTGCAGCCGATCTTGGGCTAAAGCAGGAGTAGCGATAACATCATAGTGATAACATCGTATGTCAGGTGCAGACAAAAAATTGGTCAAGATAAATAATGACCATTTCTGGGTAAAGCATTCCAACATTTAATTGTAGAGGGAGAAAGCTATCTTTGTACATGTCAGTTCTGGGTTTCAATGGCAAAAGATTTAGGCTGTGAGAGCTACTAGTATGGAAACATTTAGAAAAACAATGTATTTATCTAAGTGGGTACAGCGTGAACAGTTAAGGTTATGCAGGGGTGGGCCGCCCAAAGCCATTTTGGAGCAATTTCTGGAGCAAGTAAAATTGCGTTTTGGAGCAGTTTGGAGCAGAGAAAACTGCATTCTGGAGCAGCTTGGAGCAGACAAAATTTTGTTCTGCAATAATTTGTAGCAGATAAAATTATATTTTGAAGCAGTTTGGCGCAGGCCAATCTGAATTTTGGTGGAATAATGAAATATGGCAGTGCCGAAACCACGACGAGACACAGAATAAACTAACACAAGCACTGCACTGCAACTATTTTAAGCAACGTCTTAAGCTAAGTTTTGAAGCCAATTACCCTGAAACAAACTTTCTAGTGCGTGCAAGTTTTGGTAATAGTGCCTGTAGATTTTTTATTAGTGGTAGCAATCACAAAAAAACATGCATTCTGCAATAGTGAGCCCGAAATTTCAAAAAGTAGCCCAAGACATTTTTTTACAGATACATGTTTCGTTAATGTCCCGACAGTGTCGTGAAGTGCCTGGAAATGTGCTTGACCAACAGACCGTACAGGGAAGCAAGATTTATGAACTACTGTGGTTTATTAAAAGCCATTTCTACATAATAGACCAGGGTGAATCGAAAACGCCTACTGTAGCGCATAATGTAAATGATTAGCACTTCATGATAGGTCAAAATGAGCCAGGCTTCGCCCATATAAGCATCAAAACAGATCGGAATAGTTTTACATTATGCCGGCCCTGGGAAGAGATGCCCACCTGCTGAACTCGGTGCAGCGCTTGTCCCTAATATCTAGTTTGCTTGCAGCGCCCTCAGTCTATTATTTTTATTTCGATAGCATTCATTTCCACAGAAATTACACGGACACTCCAGGCACATTTCTGCTACCGACGTGACATTCTGTATAAAGTCCAAGGGTAATAACATTGTCGCCCGGTGCCATGTGCCGTATGTGCGAGTGAAAGCGTGCGAGGGTGAGCCGATGATGGCAGCTCATTCTCACATGCACAAGGGAGAAAAGCGGGGATGAAGCACACCGTCTTTCGTCGCGCGCATAGCACCATGGGGGGAGGGGGGGGGGTTCTACTTTGGTGGCTGCTGCGTATGGTGTGGCCGCATGGGCCCTATTTTAGAAAGTGGTCTGCGATGGACAGAGTGTGCGGCGAGCTCCGTGTCCACTGTTTAAGCCACTTAGTTCGCGTAGAAGCAAGAGGCAGCACGAAGGTCAATTCACTTAGTGCTGCCGCGCTTTCTCACTCCAGCATTTTGACAGCGAGTTTCCACAGTTGTCGAGTGAGATGTGCTCATGTTTGCTTGTGTGCACATGACATCATGCTTGTTAATTTAGTTAGCATGCCTATGTTTATATGATTATACAGCTGATAAAACTACTATCCTTACTTCGTGTAGCTCTCTAATAATTTGCTATTGCAATCGATGCTTCTCCTTTTGGGCAAAACTGAGACCTTTTCTCGTTGTTTTGCGCCTCAGCTAGGGAGCGCTGTGCCGCTTGGCCCACTCCAACCGTACTCTGGTACATTCTAAATACAGCCGCCTTAGCATGCCCTGCCCATTCTGACAGGAGCGACGACAGCCGCGAGTGGCCACACGCGCACCAGCCACTTGCCGTAAGGGCTTAAAAGTTCAGTGTTACAAGTGAGAAAATTATGAGAAACTGCGCCAGAGGCGCCGTCGTGTGGTGTGCATAACGTGAACAGCTGCAGTCCTTTGCAGAGGAGGAGTCTGCTTGTTGTTGGCGGCCACTGCCAGAGCATATGTGCCAAAGCCGTTCTGGTACAGCGTGGAGCAATTTTGGTCAATTCTCTGTGTTTGGAGGAGTTTCGCATAGGAATTTGCATGTGTATCAAGATGTCGCAAATCGCAAAGGAGTCTTGGCCCTGGTTATACCCCAATCTGTGAAGATTTCCTTTCAATGTGCCTCTTCACATGTGTCCATGCCACATAAGAACTCCAGTGGCTTTTTTTCTTTCTTCTTCCAAAGTTCTGACTTTTCTTTTGGTAACAATTTATTTAGTGTCTACAAGATATCTGCTCAGCACCTGTAACTAGGTTCGGGAGTTCCACAAGGGTCGATCCTGGGACCACTATTTTTCTTGGTATTTATAGATGACAATGTTAATCAAGTATCCGTCGAAATTAAGCTATTTGCATTTGACTACATAATTTACCATATGATTGATAACCCTCACAACAAGTTTCAATTAAATCAAGCTCTTCATCACATAGAAAAACGGTGCGAGACCTGGCAAATGAAAATTAACCCAGAAAAAACAGTTCTCATGAGTGCTTACCATTACAGTTTGACTACTTTTTAAATGGAAATTTATTATCTGAAGTAAAGCTTTATAAGTATTTAGGCATCATATTTACCTCGGATCTTCAGTGGAACGAGCATATTCCTTACATCAAGAAAAAAGCAGTAAGCAAACTTGGGTACCTAGGATGAACACTGTGGCAGGCGCTACAAGAAATTAAACTGATGACATATAAAACGTTTATCTGACCAATAATAGAATATGCGTCAATAGTGTGGGACACGCACATGAAAGAAAATATTGTCTCATTGGAAAGTATTCAAAGAAAATTGGTCAGGTTTGTTTACAATACCTACAGCTGGCGCGCATCTGCTAGTGCTTTGGTGAAAAAGTCTGAACTGGATTCGTTAGAGTCCTGGCGCCATGCTGATCGGTTGCAGTACCTGTATCTACTCTGTCACAATAAAATAAAAATAACAACGGATGATTTTATTCAATCTGTCACCAAAAAAAGCACACGCTCTCACTACTCCAAAAAACTGCGGGAATTTCATTGTCGAACCGATATCTTTAAAAATTCATTCTTTCCACGAACGGTGCGAGAACGGAACATGCTTCCAGCCGACGTTGAGGAATGCTCGTCTTCAGCTGCTACCATTTCAGCCCTGAAGGCTCACCTGTCAACAATTTAATTAGCCAGAAGACACTAGTTCTTTTGTTTTCTTTTTTGTCTATATGCAAAGATTTCCTTTGTTGCCTTGTACGCCTATGTCTTACCCTATATGTTTTCCGATGTGACTTAAACCCTGTATTTATTTGTACATGAAGCCATTCCTCCTGTGTGTGTGTGTGTGTGTGTGTGTGTGTGTTTGTGTGTGTGTGTGTGCGTGCGTGCGTGTAATGGGAAAGCGACATTATGCAAAACATGTGTTGTCTGTGTTATATGTATTTATGCATCTCGTACCCCACTCCTGCTCACAGCCTTTCCAGGCTAGCAGTGTTGCTGAAATAGTATTCTTGAAATGTAGTCATACAGCAGCCATTGTTTCTTGGAAAATTTGTTTGAAACCAGGCTCTAAAGTTGTTGAGAGGCTATTCGTGTACCTTACTTATTAACAATTATGATGTTGTGCATCCTCTGTCCCTAATATTTAGCTGTGTTTATTGCCCTAGTCAGTACCAGGCACGTACCTAATACCGAAGCAAATATTTAGGTATGCCTAATTACATGCATGTGCATTTGACTATGTGATATTCAGTTCGACATACTTACTATTTGCATTCAATTCGTATTTGAAAAAGTTTATATTTGCCCAAATCTATAGAAAATGCACAATTAGGTAAATGTAATCAGAAAAAAAAAAATAATATACCTCGTACTACAGAATGCCAGTGGATAATGCAACAAAAAATGTGTTGCTTTAAATTAGCATGAACAATTTGCACTACGTAATGTCTGCAACTGCTAGAGAGTTCAGCAAGATTTTATCTCTCCATATGCCACCAGTTCACACCAACTTGAAAGCAAAGACACGAGGAAAGCTATGGGGTAGTATATATATGTAGCAATCGAGAAAAACTCCACAGTGCAAAGAAAAAAATTTAACATACAAGAAGAAACTAGTATGCACAAAACAAACACTTTCCAATTTAATTCTTTTGACAAGGTCCTGAAAGTTCAGAGCTAACTGGGCACAGCAGTAACTCAGCAGTAATACCAGAGAAATTAGCCATGTCAGCTTCAAAATGGTGGCAATACTTTAGTCTAAGGAACTTGTTGAGAAGTGTTTGTTTTATATTCCCAACTATGCAGAGACTCTTACAAATTTCAGTCAGATGTTATATACTCAGAGCAATGAATGTACCTTACCAGAGCTTGTTGTACTGCTGAGTCAATCCCTTTATCGTGTGGCGATTTATGGATGATTTTTCATCTGATGGGGCAGCCACATACTGCACTTGCTGTTAACAGCCCAAAAAGGGGGGGAAAGAAGTTACAAATTCTTCAGAGGTAACAAACCATCACTAATACATTTATAATTTAGAAAATGTGCATGAAATGAGGCATATATTGCAAAAAGCTGACAAAAATAAATTTGTAACACCGCACTCAAATCATCAAGCTACAATTCACATGCAACCATGTCGCCACTTCTGTCAAGAATTTGAAAGTTATGTGAACAAATGGCAAGACACCTGAACAATCCAACGACCCTCATTTTATGCACTGCGCTTCTCCAAACATTCCTGTTTCTTTATAACCAAGTCTTGTATGTTTGAAATAATGTTCAGTTGCGAGCTAGTGCCTGTTCTGTGTCTTCCCTCTTGTTGTCAAAGTTTGCTGTTTCTTACCAACATGAAGCAGCGAGCCCAGCAACACGTGTTAATAAGATAATGAGTACAT
Source organism: Dermacentor variabilis (assembly GCF_050947875.1). Lineage (NCBI taxonomy): Eukaryota > Metazoa > Arthropoda > Arachnida > Ixodida > Ixodidae > Dermacentor > Dermacentor variabilis. Next base: position 22,442,176 of record NC_134570.1, on the reverse strand, counting down.
TGTCATGTGCTCAAAGTATAAAAAGCACAGGTTGATTTTCAATAAGTATACTGGTGAACAGCATCCGAATGGCCACATTGGCCAAGTGAAATTCCAGTGAGCTTAGTGGTATGGCAATGGTATGGTTCTGCCAACAACACAATCTCACAACTCTTAATAAAACTTTGATTAGACATGTCTTCGTTCTCTTCTGTTTTTCCTTTGTTGCTTCTCTTCTACAAGGAAAAAAGCCCTAGTGGGCTGATTTTTAAGCAAAATAATGGCAGCCAAGCTATGGTTTGTGTATTGACTTTACGTGTTCATACGCATAACCTTAAGATACAGAGGAAAGCAGTGTGATATGGAGTGCTAATGTAATGAGATGGTATTCTAATTTCTAAGTGAAGAAAAAGAAGTAGAATTGGGCAGGTGATGTACTGCAGAGAGCAGATAACAATGGTTTGTCAGGCTATGCAAATGGCTTCCAAGGGAAGATAACCAATGTCAAGGACAGAATAAGACTAATTGGTTTGATGTGATTATGAAATTCACAGGCATAGGAGCATGCAGGCTGATGCAAAACAAGGGAAAGTAGAAATGGCTGGGAGAACCCTTATCACAGAGTGGACAAAACTATGATGACCACGATGAAATATGATAGTGGCATTTGTAGATTCAACATTTATAACATGCACATGAACAAGAGACAGATGCTCATTAAGCTCATACCAACCTGTAGCTTAAACACAGGGTGCTCATCAAAATACACCACCAATGCATCTGTGTGGATGGATTTTCGTGCTGGCTTTGCCTTTATGTGAAGATCTGACATGATAAACTTGATTCTGTCATAGGGAGAAACAAGCCAGTAAAAAGGCAATTAATATTTGCTTATCAACATTATTCACAAGCTCTACAAGCAATGACTGTGACACTATTGAAATATAAACACATCTGGTATTCCATGTATCAAAAGCTGCTTAAACCCCTTAAAGGGATCATGACAACATCAGCTCATCACGAGTGATATTTCTATTTTGGCTTTTGATGAGCCCTCCTTGCAATATATATGGCCATTGACATTCGGTTATCGACGCTTTTATAGAATTAGATTTCCCCCAATTTTTGCAGACATATTTGTCTGATCTAACTATGATGTAACAGTATACCACATCAAGAAATGAGCCATTGTGGTAACTTTTTCTAAAGAAGAAAGGAGCCCTTAATGGGTTAATCAAGCAAAAGTACTGTACTCTGCTGCTGCATTAAAAAAGAAGAAAGAAAGAAACAATACACGTAAGCTAGTCTAACTGAAACATTAAGAAATAGTTCCAACACAACCTCAGTGACAGTTGGCATACAATATATTGTCCCAAGAAGCTGCGTGTGAAATGTAAAAGGTTGTAGCTGTTGACACAGTTTTCAAATGATGACACATGCACTGTAACTTCCTTTGTTTCAGATACACATACAGAAAAGACATGTGCTACGTGAATAGACTACTGTGTGGATGCCAGGCTTTGATGCAGCCATGAGTATGTAAATGTTGGTTTTTGCATGGCGCCATGAACTGAATAAATGGCACCATGTTTGACACCAACACCTATGTGCTAGTTCCTGCCTCTCTATATTTTACACAATCTGTGAAAAATTAAAAACAAAAGAAAAAAAAAACAATTTCTACTTTCACTCATAAACATTTCGGTAACTAAATGGATTGTTTTCTGTACACCATGCTCTTAAGGCCTGACTGGTCAGTTTTAATCGAAAACTGGTTGACTAAGGCAGCCAAACAAACTGTGCAATGAAAGGAAATCAAATTAAGGTTACAATGGTCATCTACATGCATATTGCAAAGGTCAGGCTTTTATGAGTGGTAAAACATGAACAGCATGTCCTAAGTATGAGCATGAATCCTATACAGATCCCTCTATAGGTGCATTCTATTTGCCTGGACTTCATGAACTAGTTCAGGAAGCGCTGCACTTTACTCTTCATTTCAGTGCTGCAAACATGGTACCTCTGTACAGTGCCGTTCGTATAAAAAAGGCAGCAAAAGTTCAGGCACAGTTCCTGAACTTTCTGCACCACTGTGATAGTCAGTGCTGATGTTCAAAGGCAGAAAAGGAGATGATTTGTGCAGTGCCATGTAAACAAGCATTGCTACAAAAAAAAAGATATTTGTGCAGATGCTTGCAGATGATTCGATGATGCCACCGTTAATTGGCAATGACAGCACCTATCTCCGCCTCGCCCTCGAGTGTTCTGAGACAGATGGAAATTGCGCTTGAAATTGAATTCAATGTAGGTATATGAATTTTATACACATAGGTCTCACCAGCTTATGCATAAGCACTGCAACTATGCACCGTATACTGATCATTTTTGCTGTCAGAGTGCTGTCAAAGAGAGAAAATGTGACAAAGATGACCATTCCTGATACAATCACAGCACATGCTGAACACCAGCAACAAAAGGCACGCACAACCTGCACCGTGCCATTCCTGCACCATTTGTATTAGTTTCTGGAATGTCCTACTGTTGCACTGTGGCTTCACTTCTGAACTGGCGCTGCATGAACTCGGAACTGCGCAGTGAACTTGTGCAAGAAGTGCAGGCAAATCGAACAGGCCTTATTTGTGGGAATCTAATTAACAAGCATTAAATGTATATGCACTGACGGCAGAAGAGCATCGTCTGTGCCTAACCTGTGGGCTTTTGAAAGACGAAACTCAAAACTGTTCCCGCCTTGCAAGCAGATGTTGAATGTCAAGCCCTCGGAAGTTGGTTCTTCATCTCGTGGCATATTTTCCGGCGCTTTCCGCTCAACTGCAGTAAAACAAGATCATCTTCAAGATCAAGAGAGCACATTTTTCTCAGTGAAAGAAATGGTGGTGCAATGTGTCACCGAGACAGCAACAGCCCATCCGCTGTCACCAATAATGTGAGCGATTTGCATTGCAGGGGCATGCATACCACCATTTTTTTCACAGAGGAAAACTCCCCCCCCCCCAACCCTTTCTTTACCTGGCATTATCACAGGCAATTTGTAATTTCAATTCAGTGTGGACAAAACAGGCAGCTGCAACACCCAACATGCTATTAGACAAGACCTGCTGCCAAGATGTACCACCTTCATGCAAATTTTAAAGGGACTGACAACCAATTTTTCTGGTACTAATTTCTTTTTTAGTGGAATGGTGAGCTTATCAGTCAGTGTTAATAATGAATGAGCCAGTAGTTAAGTTAGGAGAGCCATTTATACCTGTCTTCCTGGCTAGAGAGCCCTAGAGAGCCCATTTAATGTTCAATGCAAGGCTAACATATTAAAGTAACAATGCATTTCACCACAGCTAAGTAAATAAATTTTTGACGGAGTAGGCTGCTAACATGCTTGGATAAGACACCCTAAATAGAGGTGTATCCATCAATGATGAAGCTGGGCAGTTTATCTATGGCTTATAATTTTATTTGCTAGATGAAAGGCATGTCTGTTGGCCATAGGCCTATAGTCAATTACTTGTGTTGCAGCAGCAACAGAAATATGCATGACAGTTCTCTTGAAGAGCACACTAAACCAGGCAAGACAATAATGTTCAAATAAGCTATAGGAACATACATTTCAGTGAAGACTTCAGCTCCAGTAGATCTTGCACAAGAGTGACCAAGCTCATGTGCAATGTTGTGCACCAGCTAAGTGAGACTTCATCTAGTAGTTGCAGATGTACCTCCTGTAGACAATGCAGTGAAAATTAAAATGTTGACAAAGCAAAGGTGCAGCAGATCATTCCTATAGATCTTGACTATGAGAACTGTCCCTGAATACTAATGAGAAAGTTTTACCGCTGGAGCATGTATAGTCTAAACACACGCAAACAAAGAAATAATTTTGCTCGGCATTCAATGCACCGAATTCGATGTGGTCTGTCCTTCACAATTAACATAAAAAACTCTAAAAAAAATCAAAAACACATTTTTTATCAGGCCATTAATATTTTACAGAAGTTACTGAAAATTGCAAAGTTTAAGAAATACCAAAGCATCAAGTTCACAACATGGGTAAATGTCAGGACACCAGGCTGCACCTACTGATATATCTAAAGTGGACAAAATGAATGCACTATGAAATATACCATATTAAATAGTGCATCACTCTTAAATATATTGAGTGAGCAGTATTTTTGCAAAACCCTTTTGAGTAATCTAACAACTTCTGGTAAGCTGTAAACTCGTATATCGAATTTGTGTGCATCAGATGCTCCAGCTGATAAAGTTTACAGTACTGCAACAGTTAAACCTCGACATAACCAACCTCAATATAACGAAATTCTCGACATAACGAAGTATTTAACTTTTCATAACCTCTTGACCATAAAACACCATGTATTTAGAAGCTCAATATAACGAAGTATGTTTGTATGCGATATTAATATAACGAATTTCCACTGCCACCGCAAAGCAATGTCAAGGCAATAGGCAGTTTTAGTTGGGCGTATTGTAGCGCTGCGAAACGGCGCTTCCGTGCACAATGCCAAGAGCACATGCGTGAAGAACCACGTGACTTTTCTTTGAGAGCTTCGAAGTGAATAAATGTTACGTACTTCCTCGCGCATGAGCTCTTGGCATTGCAGATGGAAGTGCCGTTTCGCGGCGCTACAATACTCCCCCCCCTCCCCCCCACCCCAAAGAAGGTTGCGTGTTCGGATCACGCTCGGGTCACCAATGTTGGAACGTGCTGCTAGGCTTAGCTAAGCGAGTACATGTATAAGCAACCACGCGTCCCAAGCAACAACTGAACTTTTATTCGATCCGAAGCACACGAAGAAAAGTCACGTGGTTCCTCGCACGCACGCTCTTGGCATTGCACACAGAAGCGCTGTTTCATGGCTTACATCCGTCCGCAACCACCCACGTAAGCACCGCGCAAGGTCGAGTGTACATAGCGAAGCACGCGCACACGATACGGCTATAGTTGGCCGGACGCAAAAGTTGAGAAGGGGATTGCTGACTTGTACACGCAGGAGCCGGTAGTGTGCTCCTCAGAGCCACCATATGTCAGCTCCTTAAGCTGCGTAGCTGTGGGTAGTCATCTGCCACGAAGTCAAACCACAAGGCAGAGTCACATCTTTGACAAGAGCCATGTCGAAAAATACACTCTCTTGGAAATGCGAGAACACTTGAGAATGCCCCAAGCTCGCAGAGCCCGCAGCAAACACCATGCTACTTTTGAAAAGCTGCGGGCGCACGCAAGAGACTGCGCATGCACACTGACGTCTCTGCGGGTGTCCTGTGTATGCAGAGCTGTTGCAGATGTCCAACTAAAACTGCCTAATAAATGGAAACTTCGGCGGATGCAGATGGCCAAATGATTGAATTACAAGCGGCCGCTTGCAAACGCACCTCTTAAATCACGCACTGCGCGACAAGAGCGACCACCGAAGTAAAGCTGGTAAAGCTGCATCACGTCCCATACACAGTCCAAGTGTGATAAGCTCCTATCACGTCCCACACACTATATGCTTTAGGTGCGAGTAAATTTGTGCAAGGGTGAGACAAGAAAGAAGGTGGTTTCACGAGTGCCACCTTCCTGCAAGAGCAAGCACAAGGAGAGCGTGAAGGGAGGGGAGCGAGCTCACAGTGACATGATCAAGTGCGTGCGAGGGGGCCGAGTTGGGGGGTAAGTTGGCATGCGTCTCGATTTCTGCCGCACGTCTCGGCCATGGCTGCGCATGGCTGTAAGCGTGGCTGAGCGCATACGCAGCCACGCACCCTGGTTTATTAAAGGTAATCTGCCGCGTGTGCAAAGAGTGGGCGTGCCGACAGGGCATGAACCTTGTAAGCTGTCTTCCCGCGCATTTAGTATTGGAGGCTGCGTATCTCGAGTTTTGGTGACCCGTAGGAGAGAGAGGCAGACGAAGCATTCGCTCCCCGCTGGCGGTGCTTTTTCTATCTGATAGCATTGTCCCAGTGTGGGCTATGCTATCAGCTGTGGGGGCAGAGTGCACTCGAAAGCATGGCTGGCTTCGCTTAATTCGTACCGCTGAAGTGAAGACATCGTCAACGTACGTGGCATGAAAGCATATCATTCGTCGCGGGCTCCAAAATTTAACAAAATTAATTGTTTTCTGAATTAAATTTTTTTTTCTATTGCCCGATAATTTGGAGAATTCTGTGGCCCCTTTCTGTGTATGAAAAATCTATCGGAAACTGTACTTATTTACACAAAAGGTCGAATTTAAATATAACGAAATTTCAATATAACAAAGCGAATTGCCAATTTTATATCAAATTAAATATAAAATTATGGGGTTTTACATGCCAAAACCACAATCTGATTATGAGGCACGCTGTGGTGGGGAACTCCAGAAATTTGGACCACCTGTGTTTAATGTGCACATAATTCTAAGTACACGGGTGTTTTCGCATTTCGCCCTCATCGAAATGCGGCCGCTGTGTCCGGGATTCAGTTTTACCGACTTCGCTATATCGAGGTTTAACTGCGTATGCTCTCTTTAGATAATGTTACAAATTTGTGAAGTTTGTGCTTCTATGTCTTTTCAACAGCAATTTTCAGCAGTTTTTGTAAAAGCTATGGGCCATAATTCAAAATTCTTCGTACAAACAGCAAAATTAAGCTACACCTTTTAAATGCAACAAATATCATTCAAACTGGTTCAGTGGCTATCGAACGATAACACTTGTGCACTACACATGTATTATAATATAAGGATCAGAGTTGGCTCAGAGCTAAAGCCTCCCTCTTAAAGGGGCCCTGAACCACTTTTTATCGAAGTCTATAGATGCCTTTCTAGTTGAAATAGGCTATTTCAGAAATACCTTTCTGCAAAAAGTACTTCAATGCATTCAGCAGAAGCAGAGTTATTGGCACTGAAAGGTTGCCTATGATCCTCTTTGTGGTGCTCCGTCTCCTTCTTCAATGCCTTGTACTGTGAAGGCTACGGCAGAGCAGGGTGGGCCCATAATGTTCTGCCTACTGAACGCCACCAAGGCACACCGTTCAAATTTGATTTGGATGTTCACATAGATGCCACTATTTCCAATTTTGGCGTCTACAATGCCCCAAATGCGGTTGTCCTCAGTGCGCCACAGTGTGCTCGGCGAGCGGACACATCACGGCCCCCCGCAGTGGCCGCAGTGTCTATGCCTCTACAATACATAGCAGACTGCAGCTACATACAATTGTAGTGCGCATACACAGTTTTTGCTTTGTGCAACAACAGGGTTTAAGTGTGGGCTTACATACATATGCACCTGTCTGGCCATGCTACACAGAGCGGACCGGCTTTGTCCTTCACCAGCTTGAGCGACGGATAGTAGCGTCATCTAACTTACGCATTTTGAAGCACTATCAATAGCTCAATATGAAGTGAAGTCTGCCATGGAGTCTAGCCAGGAGCAGCCAGGAGTGAGCATGCACTGGCAAGCATGCGTGTGGTGTGACCTTAAGTTTCGTGTAGTTCGAGGCTAGTTGAGTGTTCAAAACTAATTGAAGTTAGCAAGACCTGATGGCTACGACACCAATAATTAGTCTGGCCAAAGCTTTGTTCTTACGTGGGTGGCCGTGGCTGAGCTTAAGCAGACGACAGTCGGCTTCTTCCAGAAGTACGTAATTTTTACCGAAATTAAAAAATATGTTTGCTTACTTCAGCCTGTTTATTAAACTGCATCAACAAATATAAACAGTAACACTAGGAAGAAGTGCACTGATCCGAACACCCTTCTTGATTGTGTCAGCTATTGGCCAATAGCAGCCGCATATGGGAATATGCTATATGACAAAATATAGTGCCTGAAAAGAGTGAGGAGTAGGCTTCTGTTGAAAACAGAGTGTTTGAGAGAAAGATAACTTCGCACTCCGCATGCGAGCTCCATGCGCTGCGTACAGACTGTAAAATTTGGATGAGATATTCACAACAGCGTATGGTATCCCATAAAGTGCATTTTTCTTCCAAGGCCGAGGGGTGGTTCAGAACCTCTTCAAACCTAACAAAAACAATATATCTCACAAGAACTTTCTATTTTTACTGCATAAATGAAAAAATGCAGCAGTTGGAGAGTGCAGTAAAAATCAAGACATCAAGAACATCATTGCACTTATTTAAGTTTCCACATACATAAAAGTAAGCCCTGCCTGTCGCTAAAGCATGGAATGGGACAAAAATTATTCTGCCCGCATAAAGTTAAAATTGTTGTTGCTCATGCAGGTTCAAGAATAAAAGAAAAGTTAAATCAGGCTAGACTGGGATGCTCCTGAAACAACTTATTTTTTCTTTGGTGGCAACACATGGCATATTAAAGAATGAAATTGTGCCATACAAGGCCAAACTTTTCTTTCCAGTTTCCATAGTAGCCCGACAACAGCAAGAGTAAATGTCGCAGTAAGACATTAGACACCAGGTTTGTGACTGAGTCGTTATTATACACGGTAAAGTCTACAAAAATGAACAGCCTGAATCTAATTTCTGTACACAATTTAATACAGAAACAACAATTGGCTAGGCTCAGCCACTTGACAAAATTTTTAATGACAAGGTGGAATCGCATTCTGTCTTTTATGTCATTTTTTGATGTTAAGTATGAATTCTTAAAGAAAATAACATGCCTACTATTTTATAGCTGTAATATGCGAACCTACCTCAATTTGACTTTTTTTCTAGCTTCCGTTTGACACTTCAAATATAAGTAAGTCCCTTCCAGTATTGGTGATTAAGGATGACATTATAGTGAAATACAACTTTAGAAAAAAGGGGAGGCCCCGCCCATATGACTGAAGCGTGACAGCAGATTGCCTCCATGACTAAAATAGTCCCGCTAAAAAAAATGTGTTTTAAAATATGTAATTATCGGTATAAATAAAGACTTTTGTATTTTCATGACTGGTTTGGCAGAGCTCTCGTGATTGGAATGCTACAGCACATGCCGGATTGTAAGAGAAAAATAACCCTGTGCCATCTACAATACTGCGCACCGTCTGCTCTTCATTGCAAGACACAAAATAAGAGCAGCTCTGCATGGTTATTGCGCTGGTTTACATGTACACGGCACATTTACTGTTCGTTTTCAAAGCCTAAAATGAATCAATTGCTATTTAACAAGTACTTAAAGAAAACAATGCATTTATCGAAACCATTACAAATCTGGGGCGAGAAGACGATCGAGGCAGGAAAGATACAAAATGCTTCGTTCATTGTTTTAAATAAATACTGTTGGTTTTGAATACCAAAGATCTATATATATATATTTTGGTTCTGTGTTTCCACAAACTTATTTTCAAGAATGTGGTATGTTTTTTTTTTTTCCGTTCCTTCTAATTTTTTTTTCCGTTTTTTTTTTTTTTGTAAGCCTGCAGTCTCGCCAGCTCGCGTAGCACAAGCTCACATTAATATTTCCGGCATGATAGACTCCCACAAACAGTTCGGGAATTCACTCTGACGAGAGCAGACGAACGCAACGGACGCAACACGGCACAGTTCAAAGCGCGGGCAGCCATATTCTCCATCGGCGGGGTCACCGGCCGTCCGGCTCGTGACGTCAGTCTAGGGTGCAACACCCATTGGTGCAGGCTCGTGTGCATCCACCTTGGAGGAGTAAATGCCCCTTTCTTTTTAAGTTGTACCCGACTATAGCTAGCAAACAGGCTATGATATGAATTCCTCATTGGAGATTTATTTGCTTGTCAATGAATCAAAATCTCAATGTGATTTTACCAGCACAGACAGAGAGGTTAGAATTCATGCACTTAATAAAAAGCTTCTGAGAGCTATCATGCATGAGAACGTCACATAAAACTTGCCTTTTGCTCTGGCTTGTAGTTCAGGCGAGCACTTTTTATATAGGCTGCTGCTGGTTTGACCTCTGAAGCCGGGATGCAACTGTAAGACTAAAAAAATTGACACAGTGGTATAACACTGCTTAGCCTTGAGTCACAATGTCAGGATAATGTCACATGACAATAAAAAAAAAAGTCTTCAGAATACTTCTTTATTCAGATAAGCCATGTTGGTAGATTATGTTCCCACGATTACACAAATCAATACTTTGAAGCATGCCACTGCCCATCAAGAATACATTTGCTGACCAACTTTTTTTACACAAACAAGGCAGCAAAAGTGTATAAATAATTTAGCAGTCTGAAAAAACAAATATCAATGGTAAAATCAATTTTGCCATTCTTTACAAGACTATCAGCGGGGAAAATTTGTATACAGAATGTCGAGGTACGTTTTTGTGTCGAGGTACGTTTTGTCGAGGCCTAAAATTTTGTGATGTTTGGGACCATGGGTGCATCTCGTGTTCGCCACTCATTCAGCCTGATGTGCATTGAGCGTCAACACGAAGCAGATATTGTGTTGACAGTTTTGACTCTGCGATGAGGTCAGTTTAGGCTTTGTTGCGCAAATGAAGTTTAGCAGAAACGAACTCTTGCCAAAATCAGGAAAAATAAATAAAAACAAAGCTTAATGTTTCGAGGCCCCTACAGGCCCATTGCTCACAATAACAACGAAAATACACAGTCCTTGCTTATGTACTCGGAAGATGGTGCAATGAGCATGGGTAGGTATCTGATAGATTGCCTGTGTCCTGTTAACTGCGTGTGGTGCTGTCTGGATGTAGAATTAGGATGCTGGTTTTAGTGAGTGTTTATCTCTACTTCAGCACGTATCCTTCTCACCAGATGGTATTCCGTCAAACTCTCAACCATAAATCCAGTTTAGAGCATTCTGGCCACACGTAAGCTAGGGCTGTTACACCCAATAAGTGCGCGTACAAACTTGGTAGGCGTTTGCAATAGGCCTCAGCTGATCATCTGCAGAAGCAAACTCTGCTTCATGAACATGGCCATTAGTCCTGCCCATGCACATTATCTTACGCTTGACCAACGATATGGTCTACTTGTACAAGCTTAGTATTAAGGGAGTAATTCCTGCAAAGTCCTGCCACCTCGCACACCTGCTGGCTTCATTACGGTGAGTAGCATTACTTCACCGTAATTGGCAACCAAAGTTGTGGTTTGGTGCTGAGTCGACAAATGGTATAACAATGAATAACTACAAAACAGTGAACTAAACAATAATATTAGCTCGTGAATACGTTCTTGGGAAGGTATAAGATGCATAGGATAAGACTGACGTACAGAACTGAAAACAGTACATAAGACAGGGCTATCCAGCTCGCAGTACTGAGGTACTATTTTAATTTTTTCCCTTTTTTGAGGATCATGCATTAAGTGCAGCCCAATAACGCATTGTGTTAAGCGCTCAGTGTGTCTCACCTGGACAGTGTTGCGCAGAGCAGCTAACGCACAGCCTTCCAAGTTCACGTACACCTTAGCACTGGTGCAATCCACATTCAGGCTGTCTAGTCGGATGAGTGCACCCGTCTCAGCTGAGCTCAGACCAAACAGGTTGGTGTCTGACAGACTCAGATGCAGAGACAAGGCTGGGCCAGCCTGAAGATGGGCAGATGTCACATGATACGGACTTGATGAAGAGATTGAATAACAAATTGTAGAAAAATTTTGCAGCTGCATAAGGTTATACACTTGATCCACAATGATTCAAACCTAGGCACACCATACCTCAGATTTATTTAAAGATTAGATTTTTTTTTTAAAACAGTGCATCCTCATCAAATACAATGCCTACACAATAAAGTGTCTATTGAATTAAGTGGGCGAACAATGGACCCATATTGCATATATTGTTTGGCACTTGAGAAGTACACAAAAGGTTAAAATGATGTGGCAACTCTGACCTTAAGCAGCTACAACACTTCATGTCACAGCCATTGCATCATCAAATAAAGTCCAACATCTAATCTTTTTGTGACCTCACACATTAAAATGAGAGCACAATTGTTGGGCCGATCTTACATGCCAATCAATGTAACATACAGTAATTACGTTAGTGGCTAACATTATTTATGCTGTCATTCAGCCGCTAGTTTAGTGTACCACATGTCATCATCAGCAGCCTGAAAGCAAGGCACTACTTATGATTCTGACTAGTGGTGCGATGCTAGGGAACAGTGGCTGGCTCAAAAACAACTACCAGCACAAGTGATGCTGTGGTTTCGTGACCAGAGCATGACTCTAGCTATTTCACTTGAAGTTGGCTTGAGACCAATACACACACATACACACACTACACAGAATAATTAACCTGAAGATAAACTACATTGAAGGTTTGCCCAGCATGTTTCAAATAAATTTGACTCATTTGAATTAGAATCGATAACTTTCTCAAAGACAATTAGAAAAAAAAAGAACCAATATTTTATATATCAGTTAATTAATACAAACTAGCAAGGCAGTAATAAAAAATTGAGTCTAACCACATCCTAACTGGCTATACCGTTGCAGAAAACACAATGGTGGTGTCGCCTGCTTAGGTTATACTACATTCATGCTTGTCACACTTCTTGCAAAAAAAAGAAAAAAATCGTGGACAGGAAATATAGAAGAGATGCGGGCTGAGTATATAGATAAACTGTACTCAATACATGCTATGTGTAAAAATTATTACTAACGCAGTTGCAATATTTTATGCACTATAAAAAATGCTACCATTGTTATAAATACAGGGTGTTTCAGCGAACACTTTCAAAATTTTTTAAAGGTTGCCTGTGGCAGATAGCTCAATTCTAGTTTATGACCCGGTCTACTCGAAGCGGTGGACACTACTTGCACAAAAAAACTGAAATGCGAAATCAACTTATTAATAAAATTTCACTAATTAAGTTCCTAACTAATTACATTATGGCCCATATTGCAATTTACACATTATAGCCATGGAGTTCGCAAGGCAGATCCACTTTGAACAAGTTTTCCAGATGACACCAGTTTCAGGATATAAATTCCCGAACTTTGCAGAGAAATGCATTGGCGTTCCAGTTAACTTGTTAACAAAACATTGCTTCATGCAGTGAAGCACACAAGTAACTAGAATGCCAATGCAAATGCCTTGCAAAGTCCACTGGTAAAATTTGTAAATTGCAATATGGGTCATAAGATTATTAGTTAAAAGTTAATTAGACAACTTCACTTTTTTTTTTGCAAGTAGTGTCCGCCACTTTGAGCAGACCGGCTTATAAACTAGAATTGAGCTACCTGCCACAGGCAACCTTTAAAAAATTTTGAAAGTGTTCACTGAATCACCCTGTATATTACTTGACAGGAGAGAATCAGAAAGTTAAAAGGTGGTAAGCATCATGAAAAGCAGTCGAGGGCACAGAAGTGTAAATATGACAATTACATTTTAGCTTGATTTACCAGTACAGTACAGAACTTTATTTCACTCACCCTGTGTTCTATCTTACAGTTCTTACCTGCTGAAAGCTCCCGACATTCTGTTCGTAAAAATATGGACAGCCAGAAAATGAGCAAGTGCATGCTGTTGAGGGGGCTGGACGGAAAATATCCATAAAAAAGCAGCTAGGTGCTAACCACAAATGAGCAAGTTTCTTTGAAAGCTTGGTTAACATAATGTGGAACCCTCTGTAAAATGTCAGGAGTAGTTACTAGGCAATGGACAATATTGTAAGTGGTGCAAAGAAAAAAAAGAAAAAGAGAAGTTTACCTCTTTGGACTCTATAGTAGCTGGCTGCTCAGTTTTATGTTCCTTAGCCCTGGCCTGCAGCTTGGAAGACCAGTGCTCCAGCAGGCCAGTTACGAGGGGATTGACTTCTGCGTGGACACCTCCCAGCATGCACTGTATGCGCAGGTCTGAGCTGCTATGCCGAGTCTAGCATGGCATGACAGAAAGGAAACTTGGTCAGTTGACAGTCCTTTGAGTAGGCTATGTGAGTACAACATTATGATTACGTGGATGTGGAAGGAGTAAAAAAGCAGAAGCTAAACAGCATAGTGTCAAGACAGTCTGGGACACCCGAGTAACCTTCCTTAGTGAAAACTAAACCACATGAAAGTCATATTAAAGGGACACTAAAGAAGATGATTTATTTAGACCTCATTAGTGAATTATGATTCTGTAATAATAAAACAGTCACTCTTACAATCATGGGAAGTTTAACCAGGAAAGGTGCAAATATGAGACAGGTGGCAATGCATCAGCTCACCATGATCCCATGAATTTTGACAGAGCCTACTTTGGTCTAGTTGGTTTTTTTTATCTGGTAAAGAAGGACTAAATTGCTTTTTAAAATAAGCAAATATTCAGCCTAGCTAGTTCTCAGAAATTTCCCTGTTGCAAAACTTTTAATATGAGAGAACATTTTAATTTAGGTAGATCAGAAAGATGTGCCATCAGTGTTTTTATTAGCATCCCTTCTGTCAGCATGCTACTTCATTTATTAGCATTTTTATACTTAACAATGAAGGCAGTTGTTTATCACTTGATCTAAAGCAAATTTTGCAGGTTAAACATTACACATGTCATAAACAGTGAGAGTGGAACATGTTTTGAGTGGGGTTAGTTTCAATACAGGAGTAAGAGCCCCCCCCCCCCCCCACTCTGCTTATTCAAAAAATAAAGTGTCAGTATATTTAATCAAAAAAGGATTATCACAAAAATATGTAACCTACATACACTCTGACCACCCTCTGTCATTCATAATAAATATATTGTTTCTTTTTTTAAACATGAAAAAAAAAATCCCTGTGTATCAGTGCATGGATAGAGGCAAACAACCACACAAGTGAAACAATACCTTCAGTAGCATCATCCCGATAGAGAACGGAACGTTCCAAACATGGCTCTTCTTCAGCTGATATGGCTTCAGTGTATCACGGGACCCCAGCGTGCACCATGCTGTTTCCAACATCACTTCAGAGCTGCATATTTAATTGTGATATAGCATCTTTACCATTCAAGTGTGTGCAAGATAAAATTAACAAAACCTAGAATGGCTAACACATTTTGGAGTAGCCATTGAATGCAGTTACCACCTCAATGCATAATTTATTTCACAGTTCTGTTGCATGTGCACTTCGTTGGCTAATGTATTCAAATACACACCTTAGTTCTGGGTTTACAGCTTGATCTTTTCCTAAAATAAAAGTAAGAAAAAAGAACAAATTTAGTATGATGTAAAAAGAATAACACACAGAATAACTGCACGGCAAACACATTTTGCTAGCAAGAGCTTGCAGAAATGGAAAGCTCTGAGCACACAAACTTTAATGAATTTATTGGTTTTGCTTCGCCTTCATGCAACAGTGTGCTCTGATACTAACTTCCTCCTCAAATCCTCCTCCTCTGTACAATTAAAGAATGAACTAAGATACTTGCTTCAAAGTTACTAGCACAATACAAAACGCATATGCCCTGTTTAAATGAAACCTTAAGAAACAAGACCTGAAGGTCAGCAATTCTGCAGACTGACGTGACCGCAGGAAACCTGTGCTTTTTTTAATACAGCTGGTAATTATTTTGATGCCTGACTCTGCTCTGGAATCAACTTCTTTTCATGGCAATATTTTTCAATAAAGGCTCAACAATATTTTCCTAAAATATTTATTTTGTCAACATTACAGTCCACACATTACAGTCAGGCAGAAACTAGCAAGTGAGTGTGCATAATTTATTGTTTTAGTAATTTACCACCCGTCAAGGAATAGGGACTGCATTTTTAGTTTTGGCACTGTTTTGAGATTAATAAAATGTATGTATATGATGAGCAAACTGAGTAGGCATATTATACAGAATTCCGATTACACTGAGCTACCCTATTTAAGGTTAATATCTTTGCATGCCTCAGAGTTCATCATAATGAGGTTTTACTGTAACTGTCTCAGGCAGAAAAGAATATTTATAATTGAATGTTGATATAAGTAACATAAGTATAATGAATTAACAGATATAACATAGTAAATATAAAATGTTTCTCGCCGATATCAGTGCATAACAAATATATGGTTATAATGAATATCGTATATAACGAAGCTATTTTTGTGTCAGATGCAATTTCTGTGCAATAAGGCTTCACTGTTCTAAATACAGAACATAAACAAATGACATTGCTTGCACTGATTTACTAAGAAATGAAAATAAACCTTACGACACAAGGCTAAGCAGCAAGACTTGCATTTGCTGACATTTAGAGCTAAAAGAAAAAGTCAAGTGATAGTTTAACAATGAAGTCACTGGTTTGTGCTTAAGCATACCGTTTTATTACTATTACGGTCATGACAGTTCCGAGTGATGCAGTCATGACGTGATCGCTCGCACACAATGTTGTGCTAAATGCTTGCATATAAAAAACAGCAATATTCCTGAACTCAGCAGCTTAAACCCTGAAAGGGTTAACTCTGAATACCTCCGGCTAGTGCAGACGGTTCATGTTTCACATTGCCTTAGGAGCTGTGCACAAAAAAAGTGGCAGTGTACAGGCAAGTGCTGAAACAGGATGTTACCTGTTAGCAGCAGTGATCCCACGTCCGCATTGAGCCTGGCACGTAGCACTCCAGCAGAAACTGGTTCACAATCTGCAGTTTTAACTGATACTGAGACATCTTCAAGTTCAGCTGAGGCTCGCATAAGCATCTTCAAAGAGGAAAACCTGGATGTTCAAAAGAATGTTGAGGAAATCAATCTCTATCTTCTCGCACATTCTAAGACACTTGTGACCTCGAAAAATGGAAGAAAAAAAGAAATGACTACTTCAAGACTGTTTGATTCCCCTAACTCAATTACAGCAGACAACAGTTACAGCAGTTATCAGCCGTGCTGGACTTTACTGGAGAGAACAAGCTATGAGTATTTATGTACATATGAGGTGCTTCACCTGTTTATACTGCAGGGCTAAGTATTGAATAAAAAATTATATCAGTCCTCAAATTCTCAATGGCTTTAGGTACTCCGAAGCAATCTTGACAATAACCTTTCATCTCCAGTACTCCTGTAGAGCACTGAGAGAGCTTTAGTGCTACCTGTAGTGCTCCTGGAAATTCCTAGAGAATCCTGATGCTTTATGCAAAGTGCAGTTTTCTGCAAGATTCTGAGTTATTGTGCACAAGAAACAAGCTGCATCATGTACAAAGAAAGCAGATGCAGTCTGTGTGAGCTACCAAAGAAGGTATCACTGCAGGGGCCAGTTCCAGTAATGTCTACACTACAGCTTGCTGCATTGTACAGATTGCATTCTACAGAGCCATCCATTGGCCAGAGGAATATGCTAAGCACACCTTGCAATACTCGGGGGCAACTTTCTGTGGCTATGAAGGGAAAGCTACGAAGGCAAAGCGCGCACAAGTGAGAGCACTTCTGAAAAGAGCCTTGCGTTTTCATGTAGGTACGTTAGTTTAACCTAGGAGGACACAAGAGGACACATAATCACTTTATTAGCAGCAGTCAAATAAAGCAAAACACACCACTGCACGTAAAAGTTTACTTATTTTGCAGCAGAATGTCCGCGCAGCTTGCCAACCCCGAGCTTAAGAGGGAGAGCCTTCCCCTTTTTTGAGCCGAAGTAACCCCGCCATTAGGTGCCTTTAGCAGAGCCACACTCGCGCCATCTCTCGCAATGCACTTCAACCAGACTGACTGCCGCTTGCACCAAGCTACGCGGCGAAGCCGGATTACAGGAGACGGGAGCTATGCGGAAAAACAACAAATCAGGGGACGCGTGAGAGTTGCGCATCCCCAAAAATTTTGACAAAATGAAGGTACTACTAGGAAAACATGAAAGTATATTAGCCATCATATGATGATGCAAGGATATGAAAATGAGATGTAAGTGTTATCGGCTGTCAAGTTATACTAACATGACTGCTTTTACTACAAAATATCATGTATAATGAAAGATTCTACATATCCTGGGCAAATTTTTATCTTTCATATGTATTGTAAATGCCTCTAAGTGAAGACCACTACAAGTTCTTCCCTACAATGAAGGAATTTAGAGGTATCCTTGATGGCTGATTTGTACTTCAGAACAAACAAGTGTAGCACTGACACCATTACCCTCCATAGGTGCCACTGAGCTGTGGTGCACACAGAGAGTACCACTCGACACCACAAAAAAGACTGCGTGAGGCTGTTCGGACTCCACAGTAGCTATAGTAGCTCCCCCGCTTCAAAAGTCATCTGACTTCAAACGCCATCGATGATGCAAACAATTCTAAGGTCGATGAAAGCCACAGTGATGAAGACCCTGAAGCAAACCAAGAAATTTGATGACAAGGGAGACAAAAGTGGCATTTGAAGCACCATGGCTGTATCTTGCATCATTCCTGGGTTTTGCTGCTGAGCATGCCGCAAACCTACTTGTCGTGATATCAGCTGCAGTTGCACATTACACTGGATGAAGTGTGCAGAAGAAAGTGAGCAACTTCTTTTGCTAAGTATATCTACTGAATTCATATTGAATAAAGGCTTTCTTTTGCTGAACCTGCTTAGCATGCTCTACTGCAAGCAGCACTGTGTGCAATATTTAAAATACAGTGGACTGAAGAACGTGGTATCTTGGAGGTCCACAAGCAGCTTCATTGTAAAAATGGTTAACTGTATTTGCTTTCACAATACAGCAGTACTATACGATCAAACTGCCGTGCAGTTCGCACTTTGTGTTGCAAGCTTCAATTTCGAGCTTGAATCTTAATGTGGGATTTGCTTCATGATGTTGTTAAATTCTGTAACAAGAGGGACAAAGAAAAAAAGAAGGAACAGTACCATAGCCACCAGGATGCCCAACTTGAAATTGCATGATCATTGCTTCAATTCCAGTTACACCTGTTCAAAAGTCTTTTTATCTTTTGCTCTTCTTTTCCTTTACTTTTCTTTTCTTTTCTTTTTCTGTTAATTCACACTGTGTCATGTCTGAACCATAGGATGTTGCACGAATCACTAAATGAACATGATTAATCCATTCCCTAGCTCATAACTGCTGTTCCTGTTAAATGACAGTTCATTTTTCACCCTGTCTGTACACAAAATTGTGCTGAAGTGAAAATGGCACGACGTCGACAAGATGGATAGCAGGTTGGCGCACCTGTTGGAAGCCAAGCAAGCCCTCCTCACGAGATGGAAGGGGCAGAAGCATAACAGGAGGCTCCACAAGAAGGTTTTGGAGGTTAACAGGGAGATCGAACATCACTGCAAGAACCTGTGTAAGCAACAATGGGATGAGCTCTGCGAATCCGTCGAGGGTCAGCTCAGATCAGGCAAGAGCTGGGGTCTGCTCAAACACTTTCTCGATGAGGGCAGCACCAGATCCAGCCAGAGACGATCCCTCGCGCGAGCCATCCACCTCGCTACGGACTCTACCCCAGACGAGTTGATTGTCGACAGGCTCATAGACACGTACCTGCCGGTCGCGGATAGCTCTGCCCCTACCCAGTTCCCAGACTACGCGGGGTGTGCGGTGCCGGAGTTGGACCAGGACTTTACCGCGGCCGAGATCCGAGATGTCCTCTTCTCACTAAACGTCAAATCTGCGCCTGGCCCAGATGGCGTCACTAACAGGATGCTGAGGAATCTCGATGATGAGTCGATCGACTTCCTCACTGAGAGGATTAACGAAGTCTGGCGTAGTGGACAGGTCCCCACACAGTGGAAGGCAGCCTGCACGGTACTCATCCCCAAACCCGGTAAAGCACCAGGAATAGAGAATCTAAGACCAATTTGCCTGACGTCGTGTGTCGGTAAGGTTGCAGAGCATGCCCTGCTCAACCGGCTCAAGGTGCACATCGAGGCCAATGACATGTACACCCACAATATGATTGGTTTCAGAGCCGGCCTCTCGACACAGGACGCCATGAAGCTGATAAAGCATCAGATCATCGACCGGAGCACCGGTGATACCAGAGCCATCCTTGGATTAGACCTGCAGAAGGCGTTCAACAATATCTCACACGAGTTCATTCTCCAGTCTATTGCCGGCCTCGGACTCGGGAAGAGGACCTATGACTTCGTCCGATCCTTCCTTAGCCAGAGAACTGCCAAGCTCAAGATCGAAGGATACCTTTCGCAAGAGATCACCCTTGGTTCACGCGGCACGCCTCAGGGCTCAGTCATCTCGCCAACATTATTTAACATCGCAATGATCGGACTTTCTAAGGAGCTCACGCAGATTCAAGGAATCAACCATACCATCTACGCAAATGACATCACCATCTGGTGCGTCGGCGGGAGCGACGGCCAAGTTGAAGCCGCCATGCAGAGCGCCATCGATGCGACCGAGCGCTTCCTCCGCCCCACTGGGCTCCGATGTTCTCCATCGAAATCTGAGCTACTTCTCTACAAGAAAAGACCCAGAGGCGGCGGCCATCGTGATTGGAAACCGGCGTCCGAAAGCGAAATACGGCTTTTCACTGGTGAAGGGTCTCCGGTGCCCAGAGTCGACTCACTCCGAATATTGGGGATGTATATCGAGTCTAACGGTGCACTCAGAAAGATCACCGCCAAGACGGAGAGTGCTCTCGGCCTCATTCGGAGGATCGCCAACAGGCACCGGGGAATCAAGGAAGACAACCTCATCCGCATTATACATGCTTTTGTTCTGTGCCACCTTTCATACTCGGCGGTGTTTGGGATCGGACCGCTGGTACGATCTGTTGGGAACTCGGCGCTGACGCCCGTGGTTGTACCTGGGTCGCAAGCCCCAAGGGTAGCGTTGGCCTGGCGGCCTGGGGTACAACTGCAAGCATCCGAAGGTCCCGGCAAAGCATGAGTCGACTGGTAACAACGAAACAACTTGTTTATTTTAACATCGCAAAGAGTTGGCGGTCAGGTTGACCGAAGTAGAGAGACGGGAGAGCACTTCACTCAACTGAAGAAATCGGAGCCCTCCTTTTGGCGTCCGGGGGCAGCTGTTTTTATACTCTCGCAGTTGAGGGCAAGAAGGAACCCCTCAAAAGACGAGCACGTGAATGTACAATGGGCTAATGGTGACGCACACTGTCGTGGCGCTGCGCACGATCTCGTAGCACCCTGTCGTGGCGCTGCGCACGATCTCGTAGCACTCCGTCGTGGCGCTGCGCACGATCTCGTAGCACCCTGTCGTGGCGCTGCCGGTCGGACACAATGACTGTAACGAGAAGATGGTCCCTGCTTTGGCATCGCCTGTTTCGGGCACAATGACTGGAACGAGATCCCTGCTTTGGCATCGCCTGTTTCGGGCCCAATAACTGGAATGAGATCCCTGCTTTGGCATCGCCTGTTTCGGGCACAATGACTGGAACGAGATCCCTAGGCGGTCGCATCGCCGCAGACGCGCCTGGAAACACCTGGCGATGAGTGTTGCGGCGACGACGATCGGGCCAAAATGTCTGCCGCCCCGCCGCAGTCGCGCCGGCAAAACCACGTGTCGCAGGCGAAACGCAACAGACCGCCCCGCCGGGGGAAGGAGATCCCGATGGACAGGGGACTGCATCCGCTGTCCGGAGGGACGTCGCTCGATGATGCTCATAACCGAAGTCGGGCGTCCCTCGACGTTTCTTGAGCGCAGCGCACAGAGAAAGCCTCGTTCTCTTGTTCAGGTTCGCACGGGGCACTGCAAAGTGACTTCGGGAGAGTTCACATTTTTGTTCTCGTTCCCGGCAAGCGTTAGAACTACGCTGAAAACTCAACCGCTCAGTCAGCAAGCACGGCACAACCCTCACTAAGCCCTGCCAGGCTCTTTCCCCTTTTTATACCACTGCCTAGTTCCTTACAGTAGTCTAGCATCACTCAGAACGCGTCCACAAATTGAAAAATTGCACTAGAAAGCATATCATCACTTTGAAACACTAAACAAAAGCAATATGTTAAAAAAAATCCTGCCTCAGGAAGAAAAACATCAGTAACAAACAATTTTGAGGCTGATTCCTACGTTAGGGGCTTCGACTTAAGCCATCGGCGTTACCGTTGAGACTCCCCTTTTTGTAACGCACCTCAAAGGAATATTGTTGTAAAGCGAGGCTCCAGCGCAGGAGGCGGCCATTTTTGGGAGAGATGGTCTGCAGCCATTGGAGAGGGCAGTGATCCGTCTCAATGATAAACCTCGAGCCGGCTAGATAGCATGACAATTTCTGAACGGCCCACACGAGACACGCACACTCTTTCTCGGTGGCGCTATACGCCTGCTCACGACTGGTCAGCTTACGACTAGCATACAGGACGGGGTGTTCTACTTCTCCATTTTCCCGTTGGCACAGTACAACGCCCATGCCTCGCTCACTAGCATCGCACTGAACAATGAACCCTTTTGTATAGTCTGGCGATCGTAGCACAGGCTGGCTTGTTAGGGCACTCTTTAGGGCGCTAAAAGCTCTTTCCTTTGTCTCGTCCCAGACGACTGTTTGAGGCTCTGTTTTTCTTAGAGCATCCGTCAGGGGAGCCGCGATATCAGAGTACCTAGGGATGTACCTCTGATAGTAGCCGGCGACACCCAAGAACGACCGAATATCGGTCTTGGTGCGCGGTTGCGGAAAGTCTCGCACAGCGGCCACTTTTATTTCAGAGGGGCGGCGACGACCCTGACCAATCACGTGACCGAGGTAGACAACCTCGGCCTGTGCTAACTGGCACTTAGGAGCCTTGACTGTCAAGCCCGCTTCGCGCAGGCGGGTTAGCACTGCCCGCAAGTGTGCCATATGCTCAGACCAGGATGCGGAGAATATCGCTACGTCGTCTAGATACGGTAAAGCGAATTCTTGCTGTCCCCGCAACACTTTATCCATGAGACTTGAAAAACAGTATGGCGCGTTCTTCAAACCAAAACTCAACATTTTAGGACGGAATGTTCCCATTGGTGAAATGAACGCCGCATACCTACTAGCCTCTTCTGTAAGTGGAACCTGCCAATAACCCCTGACAAGATCTAGGGTGGAAATAAACTGAGCGCTACTAACTTTCTCAAGGCGCTCCTCGATGTTAGGGATCGGATAAATTTGATCCTTAGTGATGGAATTAAGCCTGCGGTAGTCGACGCAAGGACGAGGTTCCTTGCCCGGTACCTCAACTAAAATCAAAGGGGAGGTATAATCACTCTCACCTGCCTCAATAACACCGAGCTGTAGCATTTTCTTTACCTCAGCCTCCATAATATCGCTCTGGCGGGGTGACACCCGATACGCCTTGGATCGTACTGGCTCTGTGGAGGTAAGTTCTATATCATGAGTAAGTACAGAAGTCCTACCAGGCCTCTCAGAGAACAGACCTTGAAACTCTTGTAATAGCTGGTGTAGTTCGGTTTTCTGCTCGGGCGACAGCGGTGCTTTACTGATAAGGTCACTAATGACTTGACCGGTGTCTTCCCTGTTCGTCACTGAGCCTAGTCCCGGAAGCTCGACCGGAAGCTCTTCAGGAACGTTTACCATCATGCACACCACTGCTTCCCTTTGTCTATAAGGTTTGAGCAGATTACAGTGGTAAACTTGCTGTGCTTTCCGCTTTCCTGGCAGACTTACCACGTAGTTAACGTCCGACAGTTTCTGAACAATTCGTGCTGGGCCCTCCCACTGCACGTCTAGTTTGTTGTTTAGCGATGTGCGCAATATCATGACCTCATCGCCAACCTCAAAACGACGGGCCCTGGCTGTCCGATCATAATAAACCTTGGCCCTCTGCTGGGCCTTTGCCATTGCTTCACCTGACAACTCCTGTGCCCTTCTTAAGCGTTCGAGGAGCTTAAGTACGTACTCCACCACGACTGGGTCGTCGCCCCTACCTTCCCACGATTCTCGAAGCATGCGAAGCGGAGATCGAAGCGAGCGACCGTACACCAGTTCAGCTGGCGAAAACCCCGTAGCCGCATGCGGCGCGGTCCTTAAAGCAAACATCACCCCAGGCAGACACAGCTCCCAGTCAGTTCGATGTTCAAAACACAACACTCTCAACACGCGCTTCATGACGGAGTGGAGCTTCTCAACGGAATTCGACTGTGGGTGGTACACTGAGCTGTGTAACAGCTTTACCCCACACCTTTCGAGAAAAGTTGTCGTCAAAGCGCTAGTAAACACTGTGCCCTGATCTGATTGAATTTCTGCAGGAAAACCAACTCGCGCAAATATGGACAGTAGTGCATTGACTATCTCAACTGAGCTGAGTTCTTTAAGCGGCACTGCTTCAGGGAACTTTGTCGCTGGGCAGATCACAGTCAAAATGTGTCTGTACCCCGTGGCTGTTACCGGCAGAGGTCCCACTGTATCAATAACGAGCCGTCTAAAAGGCTCCGTAATGATAGGTACCAATTTCAACGGCGCCCTCGATTTGTCCCCTGGTTTGCCCACCCGCTGACAAGTGTCACATGTCCTCACGAAATGGTCTGCGTCCCGAAAACACCCTGGCCAATAGTACTCTTGCAAGAGACGGTCCTTAGTTTTCTTAACTCCTAGGTGTCCGGACCACGAACCCCCATGTGACAAGCGCAACAGATCCTGACGATAGCATTGAGGCACGACCAGCTGATCGAACTCCACTCCTCGGCGGTCTAGATACTTCCGGTACAGGACTCCACCTCTTTCCACAAAACGCGCAGTTTTCCTGGCGATACCTTCTTTGACATTGCAGCGCACGTTTTCCAGGCTGCCATCCTTTTTTTGCTCGGCTATCAAAGCCGTCCGGCTGACTTTTAGCAACCTATCAAGTCCGTCTGACGTCGGCGCGATGAGCAAATCAGTAGATAGCTCTTCTAACTTTCCCGCGTCGGGCGTTTCCTCTCCAGTATCTGGCGCCTTTAACGTTACAGACTCAAGTTTATTCAGTTCGGGCGTGCTCGGAATATCAGCTTGCTGCGCCTCTGACCCTTTTTCGTTGTTTGATAACGTCGGCCCCGCAACTACCGCCTTTGCAGCGAGCTCCCGAACCTTCGATCTGGTTAAGGCCTGAACACTAGCTTCACCAAACAAAAGCCCCTTCTCGCGCAGGAGGTGATCGGACCTGTTTGAAAATAGGTACGGGTACTGGGGTGGCAGCATAGATGACACTGCGGCCTCCGTCTCAAGCGCTCCGAAAGGTCCTTCAATAAGCACTTTTGCTACCGGCAGACACACGCTATGAGCTTCCACGGCTTGCTTGATCCATGCGCACTCGCCCGTGAACATATGGGGTTCTACGTAAGATGGGTGAACTACATCCATCGTAGCTGCGGAATCGCGAAGCACTCGGCACTCTTTCCCGTTCACGAGGAGGTCTCGCATGTAAGGCTCGAGAAGCTTCATGTTCTCGTCCGTGCTGCCTATTGAAAAAAACACAACTTTTGGTGTTGTTTCCGGACACTGCGCCGAAAAGTGACCCGGCTTCTGGCACGTATAACACAAGCGCGCTCGCCTCATCTCGAACCGCTTTCTGCGTTTGGCTGCCGCCGTCTCTTTACGTTTGGTCGGACTGCTTTCGCTCGCATCCGCACTACGCGTGTCCCCCTTAAATCTCATGGGCGTGAACCTTGGCCTCTCAGACTTGGAGCCAAATTCACCCTTTAGACCGTCCTTAGCTCCGCGAGCTCGACGCGTCACAAACTCCTCGGCTAGCTCAGCGGCTCTAGCCACCGTACTCACGTCTGGCCTATCCAAGACCCAGTATCGCACGTTCTCCGGTAACCGACTATAAAACTGCTCTAGCCCGAAGCACTGCAGAACTTTATCGTGGTCACCAAACGCTTTCTCTTCTTTGAGCCACTCCTGCATGTTCGACATAAGCCTATACGCAAACTCTGTATATGACTCACTTTTGCCTTTCTCATTTTCCCGAAACTTCCGACGGAACGCCTCCGCAGACAGCCGGTACTTTTTTAGCAGACTCGATTTTACTTTGTCGAAATCCTCTGCTTCCTCTCTATCCAAGCGAGCGACTACGTCGGCCGCCTCACCGGGTAACAAAGTGAGCAAGCGCTGTGGCCACGTTTCCCGAGAGAACCCCTGCTTCTCGCACGTTCGCTCAAAGTTAACCAGGAACAAACCAATGTCCTCTCCAAGCTTAAACGGCCGCATCAGGTCAGTCATTTTGAACAATACGCGTTCTCCTGCACCGTGTGCCTGACTTCCATTACGAGCGCGTTCCATCTCTACCTCAAGACGCTTCATTTCCAAAGCGTGTTGACGGTCACGCTCTTGTTGCTCTCGCTCTTTCTGTTCTTTACGTTCACGCTCTTCTTTTTCTTTCTGTTCTTTACGTTCGCGCTCTTCTTTTTCTTTTTGCTCTTTAAGTTCGCGCTCCTGTCTTTTTGCAGTCTCCCTCTCTTCAATTGTCTCAAGGCATTCCGACAGCTCGTCATCCTCAGCCTCTAACTCAAGAATAGCCTTTAGTAGTTCTGGTTTTCTGAGTTTGTCCGAGACATCCAGACCCAACTCTCTTGCAAGCTCCAACAGTTTTGGTTTGCGCAACGACTTCAAATCCATGGCTGCTCTGAATGCTGCTTTCTCTACTGCTTACTATTGTCTTGCCGCAAACTAACCCGGCAGCAACGACAACCACAATTACCAGCTCTGTTTCTGACACTAACAAAAGCCTGGCAAAGCTCAGAAGAAGAAAGTCCCGCACTCACCAAACCTCGCAGGCAGGAATTCCGCGCAGTCGTTCCGCTGCAGGCAACCAGTCGTCACACAGGGCTCGTTGCACTGCTCCCGGATCGTCGTTGAGCTGCTCAGCATACTGTCAACTGCATCTCTTTGCTGCTGGCCTCCGTTGTCGCGATCTCGCCGCTGGCAGACCGTTGTTTGAAGTCGTAGGCGATCTCACCGCTGCCAACCAGATGTTTGAAGTCGTAGGCGATCTCACCGCTGCCAACCAGATGTTTGGATCGCGACGCTGGAGCGATCTGTTGGGAACTCGGCGCTGACGCCCGTGGTTGTACCTGGGTCGCAAGCCCCAAGGGTAGCGTTGGCCTGGCGGCCTGGGGTACAACTCGAAGCATCCGAAGGTCCCGGCAAAGCATGAGTCGACTGGTAACAACGAAACAACTTGTTTATTTTAACATCGCAAAGAGTTGGCGGTCAGGTTTGACCGTAGTAGAGAGACGGGAGAGCACTTCACTCAACTGAAGAAATCGGAGCCCTCCTTTTGGCGTCCGGGGGCAGCTGTTTTTATACTCTCGCAGTTGAGGGCAAGAAGGAACCCCTCAAAAGACGAGCACGTGAATGTACAATGGGCTAATGGTGACGCACACTGTCGTGGCGCTGCGCACGATCTCGTAGCACCCTGTCGTGGCGCTGCGCACGATCTCGTAGCACTCCGTCGTGGCGCTGCGCACGATCTCGTAGCACCCTGTCGTGGCGCTGCCGGTCGGACACAATGACTGTAACGAGAAGATGGTCCCTGCTTTGGCATCGCCTGTTTCGGGCACAATGACTGGAACGAGATCCCTGCTTTGGCATCGCCTGTTTCGGGCCCAATAACTGGAATGAGATCCCTGCTTTGGCATCGCCTGTTTCGGGCACAATGACTGGAACGAGATCCCTAGGCGGTCGCATCGCCGCAGACGCGCCTGGAAACACCTGGCGATGAGTGTTGCGGCGACGACGATCGGGCCAAAATGTCTGCCGCCCCGCCGCAGTCGCGCCGGCAAAACCACGTGTCGCAGGCGAAACGCAACAGCGGCCATGCATAATTGGCATGTTGCAGAGAAGAACAAGCTCAATTCACTCATCAGAAAGGTCTTTAAGCTCGCCCTCAGCTTACCTGCAAGCACTCACACCGAAAACCTGTTGAAGCTTGGAGTCCACAACACGCTCGAAGAAATTATCGAGGCACAAGAGTACTCACAGCTGCTCAGGCTATCCGGCACCCCGACGGGCCGCAAGTTACTCGGCGAGATGGGCCTCAATCCTGTCGACCAGTGCCCCGACGCCGTTCGGATTCCCAGCGACATCAGGTCTCACCTGCACATCGCGCCCCTTCCCCGCAATATGCACCCCGCAAACAACGTCGGCAGATGTCGGGCCAGGGGTACAGCTCTACTCGAGCATGTCCTCAATAACCACATTGAGGCAAGCTTCGTGGATGCCGCGGCATATGTCCAACAAGAGGCATTCGCCGTCTCCATCGTAGACTCCAATTCAAGGCTCACTTGCTGCGCTACGGTACGCACTTCGAGGCCCGTGGTAGCCGAACAGGTTGCAATCGCGCTGGCTGTGCTCGATGGTCGCAGAGAGGCAATATATAGTGATTCCAAGGCAGCCATTAAGGCGTTCCGAACCGGTATGGTCTCCCCCCAGGCCCTCCGCATTCTCCAAAGCGCCAAAAGTATCTCTCCGCACTCTCTCATTTGGTTTCCCGCTCACTTGGGGTCGATTGAGGGTTCTCCCTCTAACCCTAACGAGGGCGCACACGAGGCCGCGCGAGGACTCACTGACCGCGCCGCCTCAGCAGTCGCCCAGCCCCGCGGGGAACCCTTGCTTACGTTTAATGAGATCACCACGCACTACTATCTGTCACGACGGGTCTTCCCCCTCCTGCACCCCGCCTTATGTAGGGCGCGGGCGGTTACCCTTCGAATTCTACAAGCCCGTGCATACGCTAACCTCGCGGTTCTTCATGCCATATACCCTGAAAGATATCCCAGTGCGGACTGCCCTGCCTGTGGACTAAGGGCAACATTGGACCATGTGTTGTGGGAGTGTGAAGCCATCGGCTCCTCCTTCAGCGAGGATAGGTGGGCTGCGCTCTTGGGCAGCCCTGAACTCAACGACCAAACCCTGGCCGTCCAGAGTGCCCGCGATCGGGCCGTCAAGCTGGGCTTGGCGGTCCCTACGTGGGACTAGCCGGGTGGCGCGGGGTCTTCCCTGCGTCTTCTCTGGACCAAAATAAAGTCACTTCACTCACTCACTCATGCAAAACATTTACGTCTCTACATTCCTTTGAAAAGAAAACAATGCTTCCAAGGCCACTGCCTTTGGCAGTTCAGTAATACTTGCTACACAACGAATTCCACTGCAGACAACAGGAGACTTTAGGAAGGTAGAAGAAAACAGAAAATGAACAAATCATTTTAGACAGCACCAAGAAGTATGGAATTCAGTGAAGTTTTTTGCATTCATGAAGGACACTCATGATTCAAGTACACTGTGTATTTGACGCAGCACGCACATAGTGAATCATGTATTGAAGTAGTTAGTTACCTCTCGGATAAAGTCTTCTTGGAAGGAGATGGTGCACATGTATTCTCACTCTTCTGCTGCGACATTGAAGAGAGCAGTTGTGCCCAGTGCCGCAGTTCATCCTCTGAGTAGGCAGCCCGCAGTGAGGCAAACTTCAGGTTCACGTCAACTTGCTCGTGATGAAGCTGAAGAGAGCAGTACAATTACATTTTATGAAAAATTTGACTCAAACGATAACTAGAGGGCATTGATTTGATTGATTTGTAGCGTTTATTGGTGCAAGGGCCAGATGTGGCCAAAGAGCGCCAAGCCGATGATTCGTGCTTCTAAATGATATATGAGGTAATTGCGCGGAGTATATGAAACAAGGCTGTATAGAGGCCTCAAAATGTTCGCTAAAAAGTGCAAAATATACATGTGGTGCAATGTGGCTGTAAAAGGGCCTGGAGTTTATTCACTCTAAAGTGGTAAAATACAAGTATATACATTAAATATTACAGTGATTGACCGTGTCTGCGATGACAATAGATGTTTCACGAGATGAGGGATGATCAGTAAAATATATAGTGTCTCTAGCACTAGTGCCTCAGCAAGGCCTTGAAAGCAAGGGCTGGGAGACACGTGCTCTAGAAAATGGTTTCGTTGCAGCTACAACCTCCAGGTGGAGGCAGTGCTACAAGTAGCCTGGCCAAATCACATTTAAGGTGTCAGTTTCAGTTAGAAAGTTTAATACTGATTGAAAAGTAAAAAGGGGTTCATTGCTCAGAAGAAATGCTGGGTGTAACGGTATGTGTTGGAGATAAGCAGAGGGAAAGTACTTTTTTCTTTCTGCCTCTATTTCAGTGCATTGGATAAGAACATGAACAACTGTAAGCCTCTTGCCACATTTGGTACATGTAGGAGGCTCGATTCCCGTCAAAAGGTAGGAGTGAGTGGCGTAAGTATGTCCTATTCTTAATCTACAAAGAAGCACTTCCTGATGTCTTGCTGTTCTTTCAGGTATCCAGTTCCCTAATTTTGGTTTGACAACGTGTAGCTTATTCTCTACTGCATTATCCCATTGGTCCTGCAAGTGCTTCCTCAGTTTGTGGCGTAAGAAGGGCTTAAGTTCAGTGGCTGGTATGGGTTTATTCACATCCATTTCATTAAAGGCGACTGACGTTGCATTTTTGTCAGCAGCTACATTACCTTTTATGCCCCTATGGCCAGGTACCCAACATAGGACAATGTTTTGGTTGCACATTAAGGCTAAGCATAGTTGTGTGTATAGTTTATTAAAAACGGGGTTCTTATGTTTTCGAAAACTCATTAAGGGCTTTACTACGCTTAATGAATCTGTGAAGATGATGGCCTTATTCAGATTTGTTTGTCTGATGTGCTTTACAGCTGAGAGTATTGCGTACGCTTCAGCCATAAAAATACTTGTGTTAGGAGTTAGAGTGCCGGAGGTGGAAAAAATGGCCCAAGAGCTGCATATGCGACACAAGCAGATGATTTGGAAGCATCTGTATAAAACTCGGCACAGCAGTACTTCGCTTGCAGTTCGAAGAAGTGTGACCATATGTGTGCCTCAGGTGCATGTTTTGTTATTTTGACAAAAGAGATATCGCACTTCATGGTCTGCCATTCCCAAGGCGGTGGAAGGCGAGTGGGAGGCATTAGGATATTTGCTGGGAGATGGATGTTTGTTTCTTCTGCCATTGCTTCCAAGCGTAGGCTCAAAGGAGTTCTAATACGTGGGTGGTTACTGTAAAGTCTGGCAGCGGACAGGTCACTAACGATGGAATGACATGGATGCTCGGTGTCTGATTTTACCTTAGTGTAGTATGAAAAACTTAAGAATGTTCTGCGTTGATGTAAGGACCATTCGTTGGCCTCGACGTACAGACTTTCAACAGGGCTAGTTCTAAAGGTGCCTGTTGCCAGTCGTATACCGAGGTTGTGGACTGGGTCGAAAATCTTTAGCGCACTCTCATTTGTGGAGTGGTACACCACGGCTCCATAGTCGAGGCGTGATTGTACGAGACTCTTATAAAGGCTAAGCAGACACGTCCTGTCACTGCCCCAGGTTGTTCGAGAGAGCAGCTTGAGCAGGTTCATGGTCTTGAGGCGCTTTTCTTTAAGATATTTTAAGTGGGGAATGAAGTTAAGTTTTGTGTCCAGGATAACACCTAAGAATTTGTGTTCAAGGTTGACAGCCTGTGTTCATTAATGTTAATTTCTGGTTGTGGTAGTACACCTCTTTTGTTTGAAAACAGGACGCATGTGCTTTTTGGGGGGTTCAATTTAAAACCATTCTCGTTCGCCCACATTGAGAGTCTATTCATATTGAAGCCGAGCTGTAGCTGCCTCTCGCAAATGCTAAGATTGCATGACCTGAACCCTATCTACATAGACGGAGTAGAAGAGTGTGCGAGGTAATACGGTGTGGAGGGAGTTAATTTTAACAATAAATAGCGTACAGCTCAGTACTCCACCCTGCCTCCTGTATGAATTGTCGGGACTGCATGTTGCCAACTCTAACACGAGAATGTCCTGCCAGAGAGATAGCTTTCAACTATTCTCAGCAGGTTGCCGCGAATGCCCATTGCAGAAAGATCCCGAAGGATCCCGAAGCGCCATGTAGTATCATACGCCTTCTCCATGTCAAGAAACACTGATAATACAAGCTGTATGTGGACAAACGCATCCCTGATGTACATTTCCATGCGCACAAGCTGATATGTCGTCGATCTGCCTTCTCTGAAACCACATTGATATGGGTCTAATTTCTTGTTTATTTCTAGATAGTGGACCAGGCGACTGTTTACCATCTTCTCAAACTTTGCATAAGCAGCTCGTCAATGCTATAGGCCTATAATTATTTGCCAAAGAAGGGTCCTTACTCTGTTTTAAAATGGGAATTATGATGGCCTCTTTCCAAGCAGAGGGAATGTGGCCGGACGACCATATAGAATTGCAGAGACAAAGAAGGGTTTTTTGTGTTTCAGGCGGCAGGTGTTTAAGCATTTTATATAGGATGCAGTCAGATCCAGGGGCAGATTTGTTGCAGCTGTTTGGGGCTGCCTGAAGCTCTGCCATGCAATAAGGTCTCTTGTATGCCTCGTATTTTGTGCTTTTCCGTTCTAATGGTTGTCCTCCTATTTGCCTTTTGTACCTTTGGAATGTTTCGGAGCAGTGCGACGAGCTGGATATCTGTTCGAAATGTGCGCCAAGAAAGTTCGCCTGATCTTCCATGCTGTCGCCTTGAGTATTCACTAAAGGCAGAGAGTAAGACTGTCGACCCTTTATTCTATTCACTCTATTCCAAACCTTTGTTTCGTCAGTGTAAGAGTTAATGCCCGATATGTACTTTCTCCAACTCTCTCTTCTAGCTTGTCGCCGCGTTCTTCGACCCTGGGATTTGACCTGTTTGAAATTGACTAGATTTTCTGCAGTCGGAGAATCCCGAAGTAAACCCCATGCCTTGTTCTGCTTCTTACGCGCTATTCAACATTCATCATTCCACCATGGCAGACGGCATTTTGTGGACAATCCACTTGTTACAGCGATACATTTGGAGGAGTTGTCAAGGAGAAAAACCGTAAAATAACTGCAGCATCTATGCTTAAAGCACTTATGTCTTCCCAGGATAAAGAAGCAAGTTTTTTGAACTTTTCCCAGTCAGCTGAGTCAGTTTTCCAGCGAGGTAATTTTGGGGGACATTCATTAGACATTGGTGTGCATAGAGCTACAGGGAAATGGTCACTCCCGTAAGGGTTTTTAATAACTTTCCATTTAAAGTAAGGTAGAAGAGTAGGAAATGCAATGCTAAGATCTATTGAGGAGTATGTTTTCTTTGCCAGATTATAATACGTGGGCTCCTTCCCATTCAAAACACACGCACCTGAAGAAAAAAGGAACTGTTCAATCAAGCGACCTCTCGCGTCGCAGCGCGAGTCGCCCCATAGGCTGCTGTGCACATTTAAATCTCCAAGCACAAGATATGATTCAGGTAACTGATCTATTAATGTTTGGAATTCTTGTTTGTGAAGCTGAAAATGCGACGGTATATATAGAGAGCAGATGGTTATCAGTTTATTTAAAAGTACAGTTCGAACAGCCACTGCATCAAGGGGTGTTTGTAGCTGTAAGTATTGACAGGCTAAAGATTTGTCATCTATGATGGCTACGCTGCAGGATGATGCGAGGGAATCATCGCGATCCTTCCAAAATATCACATAGCGATGAAGGAAGTGTTTATGTTTAGATTTCAAGTGAGTCTCTTGGACACACAGCACTTTTGGAGTTAGTTTATTAAGGAGTTCTTGGACATCATCGAGGTTGCAAAGCAGGCCTCTGATATTCCACTGAATAATCAGTGTATTCATATTAAAATAAATGTTGTGCTATGTGTCAAAGAGAATGAACTTGGTTTAGCTTACAGTGCCCTTTCGGGGCCCTGTAATTGGAGTTTTGTCTTTTTTTGAGCAGTCGACAAAATCGCGCCGCTCCTTAGGCGTCAACTGCGCCTTCTGACTGGGTGTTGTGTCCATGGCTCTTGAGAGGCACTGGACACGCGCTCTTGCGAGTGGTGTGTTTTCCCTGAAAGCCTTGTCTCAGAAGACAAGGCCTTGGGGCCCACCGTCCTGGTGGTTGGTGGGTTTTTCTTGACCTCTGAGCTGTGTTGACTGGTGCCAGCACTAGCAGAGGCCTCCACTGTGGTCAAATTCGGGAGAGGTAGAGCAGCCTTCGCTGCTCTCACCATGGGGGCGGGTGGCGTTGCCACACGCTCGCTACGCGTGGTGCTGGCGCCCGCCAAGTGCCGTTGTGGTACTGCCCCCCGACGTACCACTTCGGCGAAAGATGTGCTCTCTGCAAATGTTGGTGAGATGCATTGTCTTGCTTCTCTGAAAGTTATGTTTTCTTTTACCTTTATCGCAATTATTTCTTTTTCTTTTTTCCAGACTGCGCATGATCGAGAATATGCAGGGTGGCCCCCATTACAATTGCTACAACGGGGCTCAGCCTTACAGTCATCTGCAGAGTGATCATTGATGCCACATTTTGCACATGTTAGCCGCCCTTGGCAGCTCTGGGAAGCGTGGCCGAACCTCTGGCATTTAAAACAATGTCGCGGGTAGGGGATGTACGGTCGTACTCTGATTTTAATATATCCAGTTTCTAATGTCTCTGGTAATGTGCTAGAGCCAAAGGTAACTAACTATCAGGTGCTTAGTTGGCAGCTCCTTGTTGTCCCGTCTGATCTTTATTCTTTGTACGCTTATTACGTATTCATCCTTCCATCCTTCCAGGAGTTCTTCTTCGGTCAAGTCCACCAAGTCAATGTCAGAAATTACACCTTTGGCCGTATTCATGGTTCGGTGTGCTGTTACACTGACGGGGATGCCTCCAAGTTCTACAAGGTTCGTTAGCTTGTCGTGTTGTGCTTTGTCTTTCGATTCGAGTAATAAGTCGCCACTGGCCAGCTTGGTGATTTTATAGCCGCCTCCAATGGTCTCTGTGAGATACTTCGCCACAATGAATGGTGAAATCGTTCTTGCCTTCTTGTCAGGTTTATCACTGTGAACAACAGGAAATTTTGGGAAAGTCTGAGTGGCTTTGAGAGAAAACTGGAATGTAGCATCGGTGCGCCCCCTTTTAGAGGGACGATCAATTGAGAAGTGGTTGGAAGTTCCCATGAAATATGTTAAGTATTCAGCGACGATGCCAGTCACCCACCACCGAGCCCAACAAGGGGACAAGGCAAGGTATGTGGTGAAACAAGCCCTACCATGCCAACTGTACGTTGTCGCTATAACCACATATGTTATAACCAAGGTAGGTCATACCACACCAGGTTAACCCTCGCCGCCAGGAATGTTGGAAGTTATCAGAAGAAAAAGAAGACAGGAAAGACTAAAAGTGGGAGGGAAAAACGAAGGTGTGCGAGGAGAGAACTAGAGGGCATAGTGAAGGTACTAGCATGTTAAAAATGCATAGAAGCAATACAGTTCCTATTATGCACATTGTACCACTGCACTTCCTTCTATTATTGTCGAACCAACTTATAACAATATTCAAGTGCCACGAAAATTCCATTGTTACAACTGATAATTGTTAGAACTGGGTTGCATGAAAAAAAGCAAAATAGGGGGATGGCAGAGCTGTTGTGAGAAAACTATAATGGTGGGGAGGCCCCCACTGCTTCTCCCCACCACCTTTCCACCGATTGTACTGATTCGTTTAACTGTTTAATCCTGCTTCCTGTGGACTCCAATTGCATGCGACAAGCCGCGGCGGTCGGTGTTTAAGAATGGAACTGCTATAACAACTTCAAAGAGCGCTCACGGGTGGCAAGTGACATGCGAGCTCTGCAGAGACATCGCTTGGGTGGCCCCAAAAGGGGCCTTTCGAAAAATGCAAGGCTGTCGCTGCAGCCTCTCAGCTTAATAAATCCAGAAGGACTGCTGGAGGGCGATTTCCACAACTATCTTGCCACGTACTTCTCACTGGTTCTTGCACGAGAAAACCTCCTGCCCATCAGCCTTCCTTGCTTCACGCGAAGCTTGCCGACGTCCTTCACCAAGGCATGCCAGTGCAGTGGAAAGTCCCTTGTGAAAATGAAACCCTGTAGGGACTGAATCACCCACATGGTCTGCTGTGAGGAGAACGTTGCGGCAGCTTGCTCTACTGCATCATCGCTGCTGTCATCACTGCCGTTGTCACTGCCACTGTCGCCGCCACTATCGATGCAAGCATGTTCGCAATGACTGCCTCATCAGTTAGAAGTTCTAATGTTTCTATGTGTCATCCACACATAGAAACTCGGAGTCCTGAAGCGTCCTCGTCTACTGTGGACCAAGTTCAGGTATCACTTCATTGGTGGGAGCTTTGCAAGCTTTGTATAAGTCACTGCTGCCTCGGACAAAGCATGCTTTCTTAAAGCAGTTCCGCACCATAGAAGTGCTTACTTCGGACCACACACCAAAGATGATCTGCACAGCCATCACTACATTGATCTTCAAGTCTGGTTGCTCCCTGCTTGTCCACGTGCCCATGACCATCAGCAAGACCCACTTGTTCAGGATGCAGCGATGATACATGACCTTAAATGTGGCGATCACAGCAGCGTCCATGGACTGCAAGCCTGCCGTTGTGTTTGGCAGAACGAAAAAAAACTTCCACACTTGAGAGCTTGGGCATGGAGCGGTGAGCACTACAATTATCTAGGATGAGTGCCACCTTCCCCTTAGATTGCTTGACACATTGATCAAACTCCAAGAGCCACTCCTGAAAAAGTTTTCACGCCATCCATGTCTTGCAGTTGTGACAGTAGCGTACAAATATCCTGGCAGCACTGCAGAAACAGTGTGGACTTTTTTTTATTTCCCAATGACAAATGCGGAGCACTTGTCACTCCAGTCCATGTTCGCGCACAAAAACACAGCAAGGCACAGCCTGCTGTTTTTGTTGCCCTTACACATGTCTCCTTTGAGTGCTTGTGTCTTGGATGGTAAAATCTGGAAGAACAGTCCTGTTTCATCACCATTATATACATTGATGTCAACGTAATTGTTGAGGATGTGGGACACTGTTTCGCTTCCACGTCATGCGAAGCTCCTTCGCCGGTGACGGCTTTATAAACAATGGCGTGCCTCTCTTTGAAGCGCTGTACTCAACTGGTTGGAAGTCCACATTGTTGATGAGTAGGGCGAACTGCTTCACCTTCGTGGACAGAACTGGCCCGGTGATGGGCAAGTTCATGGCCCGGGCATTGAGAAGGCGTTCATAGAGGGCCTCTTCCACCTCCTCCACCGTTGTCTACCAAGCAGTTTTCTTTGTCAAACTTCTCTGCCGAGCAGATGATTGTTGACACTGTTGGTTGTGATAGTCCGTACTTCTTCACCAAGTTGAACATTTTTTTACGTTTTACGTTTCCAAATCTATAGCTGTTTGTTTTCTTCTCACCGGCAACATTGTGTATTGCCGATGATCAGTGGGCAGATCCGCCATCTTTTGTTTCGGTAGCGAGTCAAATGAGGCGGAGAAATCAGGTGGCCAGGAGGAATGACTTCGACACAACCAACAAGGATGAGCATGGGGGACTCAATTCGCTGACTCAACCGGTCAGAATTAAGAGCCAGTGATAAATCTGGGGGCAGCAGTGTCAGTGCAGTTGGTGCAGTCTATTCATGTTCGCAGGGGTGGAAGGGCGATGAGAGAGAGGCGCGCGAGGCTGGCGATGCGGAGAAGGCTGGAAAACAGGTTCTATTGTATGAGTGCACAGCGGCCGTTGGGGCGGCAGGTGAGGGTGCAGTGACTCAAATTGTTCTTTTTCTTTTCAAAGATTTCGCATTACATTACCTTCCAGCACAGACAACCCACAGCCAGACTTCATGGTTAT
Source organism: Dermacentor variabilis (assembly GCF_050947875.1). Lineage (NCBI taxonomy): Eukaryota > Metazoa > Arthropoda > Arachnida > Ixodida > Ixodidae > Dermacentor > Dermacentor variabilis. The sequence goes on along the minus strand of NC_134570.1, from coordinate 22,404,818 downwards.
AACAATGTGGCATGGGGGCATTGTAGTAAGTGGGATTATTTCACTATAGAAAACATACAAAAGTTGACAGTGCAGCAGCTTCTCATTGTTATAACCGATACATTGTTAAAACCAGTATACAGTAGAACCTCGTTGAACGTACGCCTTCCTGGTGCCAACACTCGCAATCAAGAACACAAAAAATGACCCGATAGAGTCACACTCATTTTTTACCCACTGATACTGTGGGGATGCGCGACTCTCACGCGTCCCCTGATATGTTGTTTTTCCGTATAGCTCCCGTCTCCTGCAATCCGGCTTCGCCGTGTGGCCTGTGTGATGCCGTGATGCCGTGATGCTCGCGGCGGTCGGAGTGGTTGAAGCGCAGTACGAGAGATGGCGCAAGTGTTGTCTGCCTCTTTGGTGCGGGCCGGCGAGCAGCGCGGATGTGCCGCGCGTGCGCTGATGTGCCGCGCGTGCGCTGATCCATGCCTCTGCGAGACCGTCTCACGTGGCCGCCTTCGAACGTGCCACTGTTCGCGTGACCGTACACTTGCACGACAAGGCGTTGGGATCCAGCATGGGGCGAACATATTCGCTCGTTATCTGGTTGTGGCGAGTCGGACTTCCGCGATTTGTCGCGCGCCTATCGGCATGTTGTGTGGATAGCAACTCGGCTAGCAGGCATTGATCTATGAAAGGTGCAATAAATGCCCTTGCGATTGTTTGCACTACTGTGTTGTCATTCCTTTGTCCCGAGAGTATGGGTGCCACTACCCCACAATACGTTCCTGGAAAAGACAATTTTCAGCACCAACGTTCAGTACGTCGCCAAACTGCAATTGTATGATACGTTTTCTTACCACTAGATCCCATGTAAACAAAAAAATGTGCGATGCACACGCGATCGAGAACAGTATATAGCTGCCCATCGCAGCAGTTTCACCGCAATACTCACCGACCCATCTCATGTGAAAACACCGGTGTACACTTATTTCATTTTGGTACCAGCAAATATTCTTCGGGGTCGTCTCACGCGGCATTCAAAGCTATCGCTATCAATCCTATTGCGATAAACATCTTCGCCTATCTGTTTCACAGCGTGTGGCACTGTCGGATGCGTAGTGCACACTTTTAACAGGCAATAGCCAAAATGTGCCGCCGCATTCTGCTGCAGACTGCGATCGTATATGTTTTCCGGCTGCTAGATCCCATGTGAACAAAACAAGGCACAAGGCATGCGCAATCGAGAACAGTATATAGCCTCTCGTTTCATGTGAAAATGATGGTGCACACAGTTTCTTATTCCAATACCAGCAAATCTCCACTCGGGCCGTTGCACACCACATTCACAACTATCGCCGCCAAACTCACTGCGATAAGTATCTTCACCTATCTGTTTTACAGCATGTGGTGCATAGTGCCACTGGTAGCGCACTGCCACCTTTAGTAGGCAATAATCCAAACATGCTGCTTTTCCCTGCTGCAGGCGGCGCGATGTGGGCATCATGTTTCACTTCAGCGGCATTCGGTGTCGCCCATCAGCTCGATTTCATTTCGTTTTCCTGTCGCCCTCTTAAAACACCACGCAATAGAAAATCAACAAAACGCATCTCGGGCTGCCTGAGCACCATCAGCTCAACGCGCGTCGGCGTCTTGTGCCGCAACGATCCCTGCGATGCTTCGCATTACGTAGATGTCAACAATAGTTGAGTCTGTCAATTTCTTTTTTACTTCGGATTGTACGTTTTCCCGGTCAGTACGTTTTTCACACGTTTTTTTTTCCCAAAATGCATGAACGAGGTTCTAATACATGTATAGCTATAAGTGGGTTTAAGTGTACAGCATAATTTCACTCTAATGCCAGAGATTTTAAGCGTACCTGCTAGCTACAATAGACATAGTGGCACATTTTACATGAAGGGGATGGGACACACTGCACCAGCAACATCATTTTCTTCTTGGGTGTGGCACAAGTCTCGGAAACCTATTTGACATAGCTCTCTGAAAAAAAGCTTGGCTGGTATGCAGCTGGCCCACGATTATACACTGGGCGAGCTCCTTTATTTATTCAGCCTGAGGCTAATGGCCATGTTCAAATGGCTTACATAAACTTGAGTGACGGGGAGAGAATGGGTACCAAGAGAAGGGAAACACAGTCGAGGACGGCAGAAGACTAGGTGGGCGATGAAATTTGAAAATTTGTGGGTGCTAGTTAGAATTGGTTGGCGCAGGGGTAATTGGAGATCACAGAGAGGCCTTCGTCCTGCAGTGGTCATATAAATGATGATGATTGTGGTGATGATGATGATGATGGAGAGAGCCTGCAACAGCAAATGCATTTAAACAGTTGCCACTGTGTAACACCTCACCTTGCCTGTGGCTTCGGCCCTTGTAAGTGCAACAAGGTGGAATTGGTCACCGGTGAGAGATACGTTGGACAGGGATAGCATACATGTGGCAAAGCAACTCTGGTTGGAGTCCTGCAGCAGCTCAGCAGTGAAAGCACGTGCCTCAAGGAAGAGACCTCTGCAAATTTGGGATGTGATTCCGTTATTGCGAACTGGTTCTGCACATCTAAGCAAAATGTTTATGTAGAGATAAAGAGTAAAATCATGTGCAAGTTCACCTAAGACATGACTTCTATATTTAGAGTGATACCAATTTATGACATGCATACATAAGGTGTATCATTTGCTGGCACTGTCAAATCACACCGCCTTTTCTTTTGACTTGTATATTGTTATATTTAATTTCATAAAGTGCCAAATACTAACTTATATATCACACAGTGGATAGAGTCTACAATGTGCTTTGGTAAGTCTAGTATAAAAAAGAATTTACCGCCCATGCACACCGTACAGGTGGTAAACCAGTGAAGCTGAAATGAGTGGCCCCGATGTTTATCACTGGGTTAAGTCTGACGGTTTATCAAAGTCTATCTCAACTATTGGTTAATTTCTTTGTTTCTTAATGAGGTTCCATACACACTTGGCTTGGGCTTATCACATTTGAAATGTCACACATTGTGCTTCGCATAATCACCATCATGGAGGGGTGCAATGAGCAGTTCATAGTGTTAATCCAGTGGGTTCATCAAAGTCCTTCTGAATTATGTTACGCATTTGTGTTTCGTAATGCGTTAATCATAGTGTTTATGAATATGTTATGCACTGTAGTTACCAAGTGATACATAGGGGCTGCACATTCTATTTAATTTAAGACAGGAACACATTTCTGAACCTATTGTGAAATCGGAGAGAGACTGCTGCGTGCGCGCTCTGCTGCGAGAGAGAAACGATGTCTCTATTGGCATAGTCATGGTTGCGCCACACCTTTGTTGCGAGATAATTGCATCACCATGATCTTGTCTTAACCCCGTCCTCCTCTGTCTCCCTTCCCTGCAATAATACGTTGATAAATGCACAAGTTCTAAATGCGAAAACATTTCTATGCCTGCCCAACGAGAAATTTGTCCATCTGTCACATAAGGCGAATGCAACGGCTCATACCCCCCTAAACAATGGCTCATAATCTTGCAGTAGGGTTTCTGTGGTCGGACCACGAGTGTTTCGCTTAGGTATATACAGCTTCACTGTAAAACAGAGTTTCCAGATTTCACGGGCAGTTGCAGGCTAGTTTTGTCAACATCAGTGGTGTTGACCTGCACCATACCGAACACTTCTAATGCCTCAGTTTGTCAATCTTTGCTAATGACGGCCTGAAAGACAAAGCCAACACATGGCAAACAATGGAATGCAATCATGATCTTAAGCTTGTCATGGAACGCATGGTTCTTAGAAGACTTCAAGCACACCTGGATGAGACGAGTCACATGCTGGCGACCATGTATGGATTCCGCCAGCACCTGAGCACCCAAGACGTCCTGATCCAATTACTTGAACTAGTGATTAAGAGAGCAACGAGGCATGCGCCCCGGGGTATACTGGCTTTGGACCTCAAGGGGGCTTTCGACAACGTGTCCCACGCCAGCATGCTCAAGAACCTGCGCAAGACGGGGTGTGGCCGCAAGACCTACGCCTATATTAAAGATTTCCTAACCAATAGAACGGCGACTATCCGGATAGGAAAGGAACGGTCCGAGCCTGTGGAGCTCGGAGACAGGGGTACCCCACAGGGGTCGGTCCTGTCACCTCTGCTTTTCAACCTGGCCCTCCTGCTCCTGCCCGAACTACTCAATCAGATCGAAGGCGTGGACCATGTGTTCTATGCCGACGATATAACGATGTGGACGAACCTTGCGGGGTCCGATGCCTGGGTGGAGGAAGCCCTGCAGAGAGCAGCAACAACGGTCCACGAGTATGCCATGACCTGCGGCCTGAGCTTTGCTCCACAGAAATCGGAGCTGCTCATGGTACAGCCCGGAAGACCAAAGAAAGAGCCGCCGCTGAACATAGTTATCACCATCGACGGCACAGAGATCAAGCCAACACAGCAGATCTGGATACTGGGCCTGCTGTTGCGCAGCGACGGCAAGACGCACGCAGCTGTCAACAAAATCAAGACCACATCAAAGCAGGTCCTCAGCATGATCCGGAGAGTCACCAACTGGAACAGAGGGATCAAAGCAGACGCACTGCGCCTGGTGCAGGCATTCGTCATGTCACGCGTAACATACTCCGCTCCGTACCTCCAGCTTACGAAGGTGAACCGCGAGACGCTGAACATGACGATAAGGAAAGCAGTCAAGCTTGCCATGGGCATCCCAGTCTACTCGTCAACGCACAAGCTGCTGGACATGGGTGCCCACAACACGGTGGAAGAGCTGGTGGAAGCACACCTATCCCACCAAAGAGTATAGCTGAGCCGGGCAGAGCA